>NC_090077.1:265419-280419 GCF_038355195.1 Osmerus mordax | reverse complement strand
TAAACATCTGATGATGTGATGTTCACATGCTTCCCTACTCGTCTGAACATCATGGCTCAGCTATCGCCAGTCCTATCAACTTGTCTTATCTGCAGAGAAACCCTTTGATCTGAAAACACACAAGGACTAATCACGGTTAAATGTTTTGTGGTTTTCCTCAGCCCACCAGTGAGTGGAACTCTCACCAGCTGTAAGGTGATCTGCTTTAAGTTCTGGTCTTCGTAGTAGTGTTTTGGTTATTTGGAGGCGTTAAGATGTAAAACGTAGTCAGGAAATGCCAGGAAATGCCACAACAACCTTCATGACAGGAATTGTATTTTTTATTTTTTATTACATTTTGCAATTTATTAAAGAGACTTTTTCTTTACAACATACATTAAGCTGTGATTCAGAGATGTTAGGGAAGTGGAGAAGTAGAAGGCAGGAAAACCTGCAGGAAAACCTGGTGACGTCACAATATCTTACAAGCTTAACAAAGTTCAAAAACATCTTGAGAGAGAGTCCATCTCGGATGTGTCCAGCTGTGTACTCTAAGAGACAAAGGCACACACCCAACCCCTTACAGTGCACCCTGACCTTCAGAGACCAGAGGAGAGAGACACACCAAACCCCCTTACAGTGCACCCTAACCTTCAGAGACCAGAGGAGAGACACACACCATATCTCTTCTACAAAGATGGGAGTTCAGGTAAAAAAAAATTAGTGTTTCAACTTAAAAAAAACAAAAAACAATAAAAAAACAAAACAATCAACATGTACTTATCCCCACATATTATGTTATTATGTTAGTCAAATGTTAAGTTGTAAGAGCTTATTCATAACTAGCATCCTCAAATTACAATTTTTCAAGGCATCAGGGGTCATGAATACAGTATTTCCAAGTGACCAGCGAACTCAGATTCTCTAAGTTGAAACACTAGCATTTTCTTACGTTACACCAGGGAATATACAATCCCAGGACACTGATCCAGATTCAGTTTAAACCTCAGAAAACTACCACAAATTTCTTCCAAATAACTGTACCTCAAATATCCAGTTCAACTCACTTTAAATTATCAACAAAACAAACAAAAAAGAGTTGGAGAAATAACTGAACCAGGATCAGGACCTACAAGTTGAATCCCTTCTCATCTCAGTGAAACCCTAATCTGTTGCCATGACGCAGTCCCTGGCAGTTGAACCCCACAAGCATCTATGTACATGTTAGTTGAGTTACCACGGAGACAGCACTTGCCTCCAGAACTTCCTTGTGTTACCCCACAAGTTCTCTTCACGATGGATGCCAAGGGGACACAGACGTCTTTCTCCCACTAGAAATGCACGCCTGCTTGAGTTCAAGAAACGTACTTGTCTGTACATGTCAATATAAGAGTGCTCTTTTGATTTGGGGTGGGGTGGGAGGGTGTGGGAAAAGTAGGGTCAGTAAAAATGTGCATCAAGGAAAAGAGTGAAAACAGAGGTCGGATTGGTAAATAAATCTAAGCTCTCTTGCGTTTAGCTCGATAGTGAATTAAAAACATCTCTAATCCGTTTCCTGAACATGTTTTATCTTTATAAAAGGGGTGAATAACAATATGTAAGGTCTTCTAATATTAGAAGAGTTCTTCTCTACAACAGGAACCAGCCTATGTAGAAGGGGAGTGGTAACAAACACTTGGACACTGGCACACCTGGGTCAAAACAACATCTGCAAATGCAGTTAGCTACTTGTGGCGCACTTGATTTATATCACCCGACGTGATGACACCAATGGGGCCGAGGGCCCTAAGGAGTGCAACCTCTAACAAGAATGTTAAATCAAACTCACCTCAATACTTTCAAGTGTTCCAAATCTGGATTCGACCCAGGTATGGGAAATGTGTCCGTACACAGGTGTGTTTCTCATAGTTAGTGAGGTGTGGGGTCCCAGCGCACCAGCGAGGACGACAGAAACCCTCTCCAAAAACAAACATTTATCATCAATTATTTCACGTCAAATTCAATTCAAACAGAAAAAAAAGAAAGTTAAAGTAAAAACAAATACCAGGACTTTAAGGTGTGAAATTAAAAATAATAACACTCACAACATTATTGTAGACACTGCCATCACAACAAAAGGGCTGTTTTAAGCGCATCATTGGCACAATCAGAAAAATGAACCACAAAGATTAATGTACTGGAGGGAATGGGAAGAGAGGAGGAGAGGAAGAGGCGAATAGAGGAGAAGAGAGGAGGAGAAGAGAAGAGAGGAGAAGAGGAGAAGAGAGGAGGAGAGGAGAGGAGAAGAGAGGAGGAGAGGAGAAGAGGAGAGAAGAGAGGAGAAGAGGAGAGAAGAGAGAAGAGAGGAGGAGAGGAGAAGAGAGGAGAAGAGAGGAGAGAGGAGGAGAGGAGAAGAGGAGAGAAGAGAGGAGGAGAGGAGAAGAGGAGAGAAGAGAGAAGAGAGGAGGAGAGGAGAAGAGAGGAGGAGAGGAGAGAGACTTTTCTCCCTTCCAACCCTTGGTTTGTAAATTGCTAGGGACCAAAATTACAACAAGAACACCTAAATTCTTAAATTGCCTTTTTTTCCTTCTTTTTTTTTTTTTTAACCAAACCAGGTAAAATGATCAGAAATAGACTAGAAAGAAACATAGTTAACAGCAACAAAAAAAAAGAGAACAGAATTGTCACTACTTCAGGGTGTAAGGCACAAATTTACACGTGGAAGAGAAGAGGAGACCAGGAGCGGATGTTACCCACAAGGGAGGCCTGCCTGTTGACGTGAGCCACTCAGAGAAAAAACGGCATTTCAACAAGCCAAGATGGACGCCCTCCAGAGCCGGCACAATGCCCGTAGCCATTCCCCCCCACCCCCCCCCCCCCCCCATCTCTTTCTCTGAGTGCAAGTGTACGTAGATTTCCATATTGTTGTTGCTTATTTATTTCTCTCTTTCTCTCCCTTTTTTGTTTTGCACTTTTACATGTAGAAGTGAACCATGATGGCACGCAGTGAGCCAGCAGCCAATCAGGACGAAGGTTACTGGCTGACATAAAGCCACAGTGCTGGTTGAGGGATGCCCATTGGAGGAGTGAGGGGGGGAGTTTCAGGAGTTCTGAGTGTGTGTTTTTTTCTGACTGCGTAGACGTGGAGGAGCCCCATCCGGCACAGTAAATAAATATCCCCTCTAGTCACAGAGGGTTAGGGTTAGAGGTCACGAATATCTCAAGCTAGGAGAAACCCCTGGTCCCACCGTACAGTACAGGAGACCTGCGTAACGAAAACCCCTGGTCCCACCGTACAGTACAGGAGACCTGCGTAACGAAAACCCCTGGTCCCACCGTACAGTACAGGAGACCTGCGTAACGAAAACCCCTGGTCCCACCGTACAGTACAGGAGACCTGCGTAACGAAAACCCCTGGTCCCACCGTACAGTACAGGAGACCTGCGTAACGAAAACCCCTGGTCCCACCGTACAGTACAGGAGACCTGCGTAACGAAAACCCCTGGTCCCACCGTACAGTACAGGAGACCTGCGTAACGAAAACCCCTGGTCCCACCGTACAGTACAGGAGACCTGCGTAACGAAAACCCCTGGTCCCACCGTACAGTACAGGAGACCTGCGTAACGAAAACCCCTGGTCCCAATGTGCCGCCCAGGAAACATGTCTGGCGGAACTTTAGGCTTAAGGTTGTACTGGCTCCAGTTTAATGACTTTAAATAATCTTCACACTTGATTAATTAATATTAAAAGATCTCTCTTTCTCTCTCTCGCTCTCTCTTTCCGGGCCTAAAAAGGCAGACTCTTCTTTTCAAAAGCACTTATTAAAAAATAAATACGACAAGCTATTAGTATTAACAGTCATGTGTGTTATTCAGGAACCAGAACCACGGAGGGTTCTCTGATCCCGGACAGAGAACCCAGGAAGACAGAGAACCCAGGGAGAGCGTGCTCGCTGTGTCCTGTAGCCTTATTAACACTGAGCTGCTCTTCACAGTTTCCCCAATGAAAAAACCCTCCAGTCCCACTCTTTACTGGGTCCTAGTGCCCGCTGGGTTCGTGTCCACTCAAAAATATACAAGCGATCCACCTCCCTGTGTGTGGTTTCATGTGCTTTTGGCAGTCTGTTGGGTAAACCAAAGTTTGGTTGAGCGTCCTTGTCGAATGTTTGAGTCAGAGGTGGAGGTTGTTGGATTCAAATATTCACGTCTGTTTTCTCGTCGTTCCGGAGGGACCGGGACCGCGCAGAGCGGAGCTCCACCACAACAACAACATCAACAACAACCATTTTTTTTTGTATAATATTTACACATATATATATAAAAAGAAAATGTTTTCTTGAAAAAAGAAAAGAAAATGTGTTGCATGTTTCTCTGCACGGAACAACCCAACCTGAAAATACAAATCTTTTCAAATAAAATAAAATCGAACGAAGAGACTTGAAACGAGACGTTGCAAGATTGCTCTCCCTGTTTCTTTTTGTGTGTGTGTGTGTGTGTATGAGTGTGTGTTCAAACCGTCCCGACTACGTGCAGGAGTCACTGGACTTGACCTTTGGTCGACAGCGACACCAAGGACGGCTTGGGAGGGACGTCGGGCTTCAGATGTTTGACCCCCGACCTCGGCAGGGACCCGTAGGAGCCCATGCTAGGTTGCCGCGACAACGACATCCCCAGCGTGGTCAGGTGTATGGAGTCCACCCTCTGCGGCGCCGGGGGCGGGCTCTCCACGCGGGCAAAGCCCTGGTGCCGAGACAGGAGCGAGGAGTTGGACGAGTTGGTGTTGTGCTTCTTGAGGGCGGAGGAGGCGGCGGAGGCTGCCTTGGCGGCGTAGCCCCGCCCATAGACGGAGGAATGCACCTCCAGGCGCTTCCCCATCTGGGGCACGGAGGGGGGCACGGTGAGCGAGGCCTCCCTCTGGGGCACCCGGGGGGGCAGGGCCCCCTCGCCGGCCTCCCCCAGCCCCAGGCTGTGACAGGGGCTCTTCATGGTCTTGTACTCCAGCGTGGCCCCCAGGTCCTGGTCCAGGCTCAGATCGCTCCGGTGGGGTTGCTCCACGTACTCGTGTTGGTAGGCCTGGTGCTGGTAGGTCTGCTGGTGCTGGGGGAGGGGCAGGACCACCACGCTGGGGATGTGTCCGGGGGAGGCCCTCAGGGGGAGGTCGGTGGGGATCACAGGGGTTCCCATCGGGGGGAGGTCCTTAGTGCAGGCGTTGATCAGATTCTGGTTCCTCTCCCACTCGCGGCTGCCTCGGCTGGGCTTGCGGCGGGGCTGCATGGGGGTGGATTCCGGGGTGGGAAGGGCAGCCAGGTCCAGGTGGTGCTGATCGGCCTTGATCAGCAGCTTGCCGTTGGCCAGCCGGCCGTTGTGCATCAGGGGGGTGAGGACGGCTTCCGGGCGGCCATCTTTGGCCTGGGTCTCAAACAGCCCTGTCAGCTTGGTCACACTGCCAACACACAGATTTCACAATATTCACAATATGAATTTATTTCAATGTAAAAAAATACAAATTCTGATCCAAAAAATTCTGATCCAAAAAATTCTGATCCAAAATATTCTGATCCAAAAAATTCAAGGTTCAGAAATTCAGGTTGCTCAAATTCGAACACAAACATTCTTCTCAATATTAAGTATTCAATGCCTTTTAAAACTCAAAACACGATGTCACTGATCTGCTTCCATATGTTATCCCTGACTCCTGATGGCTGTACTAATCATTACATCCCTACATCCCAAACTAAACCCCCGTCACCTGTTCATGGAGCCCCGGCGCAGGCTCTCCTTGTCCTTGCGGACCGGCAGGCTGCTGTCTCTCCTCCGGTGGTCGCACACACAGTACACGATGATTCCGGAGAAGATGGCGCCCATGGCGAAGGCCAGGATGACGGCGATGGCCAGCAGGGTGACAGGTACCAGCTGGTCGTGACCCTTCTGGTAGCTCTCACGGATGACGCCTGCAGGGATGAGCGGAAGGATGAAGGGATGAAGTCATTGTAGATAGAAGAGCGAAGAGAGTTGTTGACCAGTGAAGCTGTCGATGTTTTGTGCCAAACCAAGTTAGAGGACACTTTCCAACCGTAAAGGCCACAGCTGAAACAATAAAACAATATTTATCCCAAAAAAGTTGGAACAAAAGAGATGGAAAAAAACAATTCCATCAGCAGGGTAGAAAATGTTTGATATCTTCCCAAGGAAATTTGCTTACAATTCCACCTTGCCGAAAGAGAGAAACCTGATGACAGGAAAATAAAGTTTTTGGAGGTTAAGCAACACAGAATCCTGGATAAAAAAGCCTTGCCTGGAATGAAGAGAGATGCGAGTGGAGATAGACGGGAGGCAAGCAGAGCACAGCCTCCAAGAAACAAATTATTCTCTTTTCATAACGCGACGATACCATCTTTCATATATCAGAGAATATATTAAAAGCCGTGATTAGCCTGTAAATCAAATAAGCTGTGTCATCACTGTCGTGAAGAGGAGAGCTTTCAAGGGGACTTTGGTGTTAAGACCGACTGATGAGATAGTTCAATAAAAGAGAAAATCTGTAAAGTAAAACACTTAAAAATCCTGGCTGCCTTGCGCTAGCAGCCTCCTGAATATGTAAAGGAGGTGGTTTGAAGCCTCACTTCAGCGACTGAACCTTGCGCCTGAGCATGCAGCCGGGAGTAGCTGTGCTTGTATTTCTACTTTCGCTTCAAAGCTTAAAGTCCAGGCGCTGTCTTGTCAGCGTAAATCTCCCGTGAGACACGCCCTGATCTAAACCGAGTCTGCGTCAGACGGAGACGGCGAGATTCTCCAGAAGGCTGATCTATGTGGAGGCCTTAAGCTCAGTCATGTTACTTGGGTTACATCCAGATGTGTAGAACTCAGCAGGGAGGGAGTTATAATAAGTCACACCTGACCTTTGGCTGGTGTAGATCAGTTACTACACATCAAGGGGGGTATTAGACAGGTGGGTCCTATCACGCATGCTGGAGCTCCGAGACACCGGTGCACACTCTGGTTGTGTTCTGCCATAACTCAGAGAGCAGGGGAGGAGGGGGAGGATGATGAGCGGGTTGAGAGGAGATGGTTCGTACGAGGAGCAGAAGAAGGCCAGAGGTGATGATGGATGGAGGGGAGGGAAGGAGGAGGGGAGGAGGTGCAGGAGGAGGAGGAGAAATGATGCACATGATCTAGTTCAAGCATGCCCGCTGAATCCATGCCATCGCATGTGTGAGATCTCCCACCTCAGCAGAACGAGGCCCTCGTGATCCCCAGAGACGCAACACAGATACACACACACCCTCCTGGAGCCGGGGGAGGGAGGCCTGGGGAGGGAGGCCGGAGGAGGGAGGCCGAGGGAGGCAGGCCTGGGGAGGGAGGCCTGGGGAAGGAGACCGGGGGAAGGAGGCCGGAGGAAGGAGGCCGGAGGAAGGAGGCCTGGGGAAGGAGGCCGGGGGAAGGAGGCCGGGGGAAGGAGGCCGGGGGAAGGAGGCCGGGGGAAGTCTTCCAGCCCATCTGTAACTCTGCCCCGGCCTTCACCCCCTTCATTAACAACACAGCTCGTCTAACCCCCTTCCTCCGGCCAAATGGCTTGCTTATCAGCCCGAGTGTCTGTTAGATGCGACAGATAGCGTGTGAGAAGGGAGGGATGAGAGGGAGAGAGGTATCTGGAGACCGCTGCATTAAAGGATGACCTGTGCTACGCTCTGGCCTCGGTTGACTAAGTGACCGGCCGGGGGAAGGAACATCTGCTGCTTATCTGAAGAGGGTCACGTCAGAGAGAGGGAGGGGGGGGGGGAGGTAGAGAGGGAGGGGGAGTAGGAGGGAGGGAAATAAAGAAGGGAGACAGGGAAGGAGATATAAGGAGAGTGTGAAGAGGCGAGAGGGAGGGAGAAGAGAGGGGGAAGAGAGAGAGAGAGAGAGAAGAGAGAGAGAAGAGAGGGGGAGAGAGGGAGGGGGAGAGAGAGGGAGAAGAGAAGGAGAAGAGAGGGGGAGATAAGAGAGGGAGAAGAGAGAGAGAGAAGAGAGAGAGAGAAGAGAGGGAGAGAGAGAGAGAGTGGGAGGGAGGGAAGGACAAATATGCTTTTCTATCATTCATTTCTCAGACTTTCTTTCCTCCATTTTCTTCTTCTTCCATTTCGCTGAGAGATCAGGACATCTTTATAAACATGACTTGTCTGCTGTTTGACGAATACCTGTATTCTCCTCACACAGGGAGCGTAGCGCTGCTCTACACTGTAATTCAGACGTGCGGTGTGTGTGTGTGACTCAGCCTGGAGAGAGAGATGACAGGAGGGCAGGGAGAAGAATTACCATAGCTTTGGACTCAAACTTCTGACTAAAATAATAACAACGGACCGAAAGTCATACTTGAGGTTTTTCGACCTCCGAAATCGTTTTAAATATTTACTTTTAAAAAATGCAAGGGGAGGACGTATTGTACTGTACAGTGTTCCTGGCAGAGATAGAGCTCTCGTTCCAGAACCCTTCTGGAACATAACGACATCCATCTTAGTCTTGGTTGCTTACTTATGAAGAGAGGGACATGGAAACCCATGTGAGACAACCGTATGAACACTAAATCAATGAATACTAATGATCCCAAGGAAAGTTTAGACTACGGGAATCGCGTTTCATGCTAAAATAACACACATAGGGTTTCCAAAAAAGGGTAAGTTTAGTCTGGAAGTATGAAGTTTCTTTGGTGTCCACTGATAGACTTTACCTGTTCCCTTGGACCGAGTAGAATCAAAGTCCGACCGCTAAAACCGTGTTCGACTACAGAACACGCAGCATTTCTGAGACGTTTTGGATGAGAAGCTTTGAAGTTAATTAGCAGTCAGTCCTCTGTCTTACTCGCAGCTTGACCTCCATTCACCCACTACCACTGAAGAACACAGAAGACCTGTTATGGCAGTTTAACGACATTAAGAGGTTTCTGACCCTCTGTCGGATGTCTTCCTCCAGAGCAGGGGGGGGCGGCTCGCCCTCTTCCCCAGAAAACGCAGCATCGACTGGGGTTGCTCTGTGACACGCCTTCCCTCCCGCATGGAGGGACAGGGGGACGACCCCTAACCAAGGCCTCTCGAAAAAGAGCTTTGAAGATTTGAATCTTTCATGTATGCAGTCAATTGTTTCTCATCTTGACTTCAAAAGGGATGGGGGTTTACGGGGGGGGAGGGATGGGAGGGAGGGAGGGAGGGAGGGAGGGAAGGGACAGATGGGGGAAGGGAGAGAGGAGAAGGAGGGGAGAAAGGGAGGAGGGAAGGGAGAGAGGGTTCCACAGAGGACAGCCTCTGACCAATCAAAAAGATAACAGCGTTGGAAATCAAGGTGACTTCTGGTTGGTTGGCTGGCTGGCTTGGATCCTGTGCAAGGCTCGTTTCAGTCCCAGTCGACTTCTGAGGAAAACTTTCTATGTGTCGTCTTCCTGCTGTTGTTGACCTTACACTGTTTCAAAAGTGACGTTTAATACCGTTTAAAGGACTTCTGCCCGAGGAGACACAACATCTACCGTTTTATTTATCGCCTTTTTTATTGACAGTACACGATGTCAAGGTGACATGTCATCTGTGTGTGTGTATGTGTGTGTTTGTGTGTTTGTGTGTGTGTGTTCTCCCTCTCAAGTCTTCTGTAACAGCGAGGGCCTCACCACTCCTAACCGACGATTTGATTTGAATTTCACACAGCCTAGAGCCACGGCACGCAGATATTAAACACACACTACGTCTCCACACTCCCAGATAGAAGTCGCTATCAAAACAACCCGAGCTACGCACGCTAGCTCCACGACGGGGAAACACAGCGGTCGCCCTGGTGTGAGCCACACAAACACACAGTGACGAGGGAGCAGTCCTTCAAACACACCCTGGCTGTCTCCAGACTGGGGCTTCTGTCCAGGCTATACTGATGTCATTGTGAGCTGAACGGACTTCAAAGGCTGCTTGACATCCCAGTGAGGCTGTGGAGGCTGTGGGGGTTGTGGAGGCTGTGGAGGATGTGGGGGTTGTGGAGGCTGTGGAGGATGTGGGGGTTGTGGAGGCTGTGGAGGCTGTGGGGGTTGTGGAGGCTGTGGAGGCTGTGGGGGTTGTGGAGAGGCTACAGCCGCTGACCACAGTCATTAACAGGACAAAGGCACAGTCTGAACATGATGAACATGAACATGATGACATCTCAACCAGGCAGAGGACTGATGTGTCTAACTCTGACTGTATGACTGACTGGCTGACTGTATGACTGACTGGCTGACTGTATGACTGACTGGCTGGCTGTGGGACTGGCTGGCTGGCTGACTGTATGACTGACTGGCTGGCTGTGGGACTGGCTGGCTGGCTGTGGGACTGGCTGGCTGGCTGACTGTATGACTGGCTGGCTGACTGTATGACTGACTGGCTGACTGTATGACTGACTGGCTGACTGTATGACTGACTGGCTGGCTGTGGGACTGGCTGGCTGGTTGACTGTGTGACATGTTGACTGGCTGGGTACATGAGGCAACACTTAACACAAGAGGAGGCCAATTAGCAGTAAGCCTGGATGTATGACGATGTGTTAGGGGGCAGTGAGAGCCATGATCGTCCCTGTTGAGTCAGGACCGAAGACGCTCACAGTTCGACGGCCGTGTTTCCAACGTAGCTTAGTCAGGATCTGGGATGGGCTAAGCTAACCCTTCTGTGGCCTATCATAGAAATGCCAGCTTGTCTTCTCCACATCACACAACATGTCTGTAATCCTTCCAGAACTCCTACTAATATAAATTCATGTAGGTGTGAAGGATTTAGATAGTGCCACATATATCCAACTGGATGAGCATCTGCTTGCCTCAAACACACAAGGTGACAGTCTGTTCGCTTTTACATAAAAACCCTTAATAAACCCTTCTTCTTAAGTCTCTGCTCTTAGTTGTGTTAGGTTTGTTCTCATAGCTGTGTTGGGTCTAAAGTTGTACATTTCTACAAAACAGCCTTATCTAAACCCTTAAGTGTCTTTCCATGATCCAGATTACCCTCCCTCACAGGTGTGAGTCATGATTCTTTTGTCAAACAAACCTCCAAAGAAAGCCTTCTCCTACACAGGACGAGATGGGAAACATGGCAGGGGAACCCTATTCAGATGGAGTGGGTGCTGGCAAAAAACTGTTATTGGACATCAATCAGAGCGCAATTTAGCGGGTCCGAACGCTACCTGAAGTGGAGTCCCACAGAGAGACAAAATCAGGAGAGCTAGGAGCCTTGTGTGGTGTCAGGGAACAGGACACCGCATGGTGTCAGGGACCAGGACACCGCATGGTGTCAGGGAACAGGACACCGCATGGTGATCGCGGTGAATGCGGGCAGGAAAAGAAAGGAAACGCGATGAAAATGGAGAAACGCCGACTGCGACTGAATGATGCAGGCTAATGTGGCGTTCAAGGAAATTACAGGGTTTGTCTCCCACTGGCAGAGTGCGTCATCATGTTGAAAAGGAACATATCAAAATCACGCTCCGAGCCACATTTCGTGTTGTTACCCAGAAAACACCTGTGAACGTTACAGAACGGAAAACTGTGGGTAGTCTTGTTGTGACACATGAGAAACAGAATTATATTTTAAATCGGTTCTCTTTAGAAATACAAGAAACAGTAGGATCTAGATTGTGAAACCAGAGTAGCCTTCTGTTATGGGAGTTATTAGATTGAAGAGTCTGCTATTCCCTGCTCCTGTCTCTCCCCTCCCCAGTCTCCCCCCTCTTCCTCCCCCTCTCCCTGCTATCCTCCCTCCCTCCCTCCCTCCCTCCCTCCCTCCCTCCCTCCCTCCCTCCCTCCCTCCCTCCCTCCCTCCCTCCCTCCCTCCCTCCCTCCCTCCCTCCCTCCCTCCCTCCCTCCCTCCCTCCCTCCCTCCCTCCCTCCCTCCCTCCCTCCCTCCCTCCTGGAGAGGCACAGCCATCACCTCCTCAGGTTGTCTTGCTACCAAACACCGACGCAAACACAGTCGACAGGAAGCAGAGGAAATCACCCTCGGCGACGCGTCTCTTCTCCCTGGGAGAGGAACCCAGAAACGTCAACGAGGAAACGCGTATCGAATAAGTCGTGGAGCACGAAAACAACTTTTAAGGAACGATCTGTAAATGAACTCCGTAAAACGTAACACATTTAGCATCGACTGTGTGCAAGCAATCTTCCAGGCATCGTACGAGAGGCCTGCTGTTCTTCTGTTGTAAGACGCCTCTTAAATAAGACAGAGAATGCGTTTCCTGTGAAACCAAACCATTAGAAGTGACATAATAAGATAACCAGTATGTACCGTTCCCATAATGCACCATGATAACCATGTCAAGACCAGATCCTGGATCCAGGCCAAAGCTGTAGAAACAGAGGTGTTTAGGAGTGGTCTAACCTTGTTTACCCCCGGGGCAGATGGCTGTGAGAGTGTCCAGAGACAGTTGCCCCACAAGACAGGGCGGAGGGGAGGGTTAGTGATAATCACACAAACCGTGCAGGGGAGCAGAGACACACACAACCTCAGCAGACAGGGGAAGAAATAGCTCTCTTTCTCCTCTCTCAATTTCCCCCCTATTCAGTAATTTTCCCCCCCCCCCTCTATCTCTTTCTCTCTCGGTCTTTTCACTCTGAGTCAATTTCTCAATTCTCTCTCTGCCTTTGTAGTTCTGGTTCTCTCACTGTCTCCTTCATTCCTCCTGCGGTCGTCTCCCTCTCCCATTCTCTTTTTAAAAGTACTTTTTCTTCATTCTCCTGCTTACTTCTCCTCTCCCCTCTCCCCTCTCCCACTCCCTAATCCCCCCCCCCCTTCCTCCCTCTATCCCTCTCCACCCCCCTCCACCCCTCTCTCAATATAGCCTCGGTAATGAACTCATAAATTGGAGTGACACACAGAGATGACTACAGGTCGGAGGAGAGGAAAGAGAGAGAGGGGGGGGGGGGGGGGGGGGCAAGGACTCATTCCCTCAGACAGGGGAGAGATATGACCCCGGCTGGAACAGAGGGGGGGAGGGAGGGAAGGAAGGAGGGAAGCTCCATAAATATGGTTAGTAACATTTGCACTACATAAGGTACAGCCTTGGAACGTTCCATCTTGACAGATGAAAGGTTCTGTGTTGGGGGAGACTGACTGGTCACAATGGTAGCAGGAGGATGGTAGAGGAGGAGGAGGAGGGGGAAGGGCGATGGAAGGGAGGGAGGAGGAGGAGGGGTGGGGGAGAGGTGAAGATGTCACACAGAGAGACAGACTGGGCCAAGACAGACAGACAGACAGTGTTTCCATGTACTGAGAGAGCGACCCAGCCCACCAGGAGGAGGACTGGGTCCACAGGAGAGACCACACTAGCCCTAACCCACCAGGAGGAGGACTGGGTCCACAGGAGAGACCACACTAGCCCTAACCCACCAGGAGGAGGACTTGGTCCACAGGAGAGACCACACTAGCTCTAACCCACCAGGAGGAGGACTGGGTCCACAGGAGAGACCACACTAGCCCTAACCCACCAGGAGGAGGACTGGGTCCACAGGAGAGACCACACTAGCCCTAACCCACCAGGAGGAGGACTGGGTCCACAGGAGAGACCAGAGCGTGGGCAGGCCGGGTGTGGAGGAGGACTGGGTCCACAGGAGAGACCAGAGCGTGGGCAGGCGGGTGTGGAGGAGGACTGGGTCCACAGGAGAGACCAGAGCGAGGGCAGGCGGGTGTGGAGGAGGACTGGGTCCACAGGAGAGACCAGAGCGAGGGCAGGCGGGTGTGGAGGAGGACTGGGTCCACAGGAGAGACAGAGCGAGGGCAGGCGGGTGTGGAGGAGGACTGGGTCCACAGGAGAGACCAGAGCGTGGGCAGGCGGGTGTGGAGGTAGGACAGGCAGGGAGGGCAGGGATGGGCTTGTAAATATTTCCGCTGGGAGGATCATCTGCACTTCTGACTGTTTAATTGCTTTTCATTCAGGCTGGTAACGCGCTGTCATTAGCAGATAAAGACAAACCTTGCAATAAAGAGTAGCTGGATATAAATGAGCTAATATACCACAACGAAACTCTAATTTCAGTGAAGACAAAATACAGAGCCAGCCTTTTTTAAGAGATCGTTATCACGAAATGTTATTAAAACCTTTTTTTTCCGTGGAGGCATATGAATTTGTTATCTGTACTCATTCCTGTGCAGTGTGCTTTTTTGCTGTCTGAGCGGTCGGGAGAGGTGCGCTACAGATGAAAGTGTAATTGATATTTAGAGAGCGTCCTCGTAGCGTGCTAAGGAAAACGCTAGCTGTCTCGGGCTGCGTCTCAGAGTACATTTGGCACAGAGTTGACGATGAAGGGAGTGGAAGTAGGAGGAGGAGGGGAGGGAGGGGGTGAGGGGGGGAGGGAGGGAGAAATGAGGGGATAGATGAATGCTGATGACAGTGGTGCTCCACATGCAGAATTGCGTTTAAGCTGCATGGAGGCAAAACCGAGCTTAATACCGTCAAAGCAGGATACAAATGAATAAACAGATATAAACAGTGAAGTTTCTAAACCAAGCCATGCAGGTATGCACATACAGAACACACTCACACACCCACACAGCAGACCACGACATATCTGCGCACTCAAAGAAAATAACAGTAAACCGTAGCTGCAGTAAAAATGATCGAAACTGATAATACTGAGGGGAAAAAAGCTGCAAAACAGGGTAATAGAAAACCAATTAAACAAACATCAAAGGATAAAGACAGCGATAAGAAAGCTTGTTGGAATGAGAGAGACCTGCTTGTGTTTCTCTGGGCAGCGGCAGGCCAGGGTCCCAATACATTCAATGTCAACACCATCAGTTTCAACAAACAACATTTATGTTGCTTGGCGGTGGGAGTTGAAATCGATTGCCAAGTGTTTTAAAAAGTCCTGCCTTTCCTTGACAGAGATAGGGCAGCTCCAGTGCTGATGGAGATGAGCTTGAGGGGACCCTGACCCTGGACACACCAGCCCAGGAAAACACAGCCAGGGATGCAACATCGAGGCGATGCTGTTTGAAGCGTGCTGGAGTGTCTGCCACCATTGTCTCTGATCTACCCACAGATGCCCTGCTGCCAGCCCAGAGCCTC
>NC_090077.1:259298-265219 GCF_038355195.1 Osmerus mordax | reverse complement strand
CACGGCCATGTATGGGTCGCTCTTATCTGAGGGCATGGGGGGGTCCTTCTGTTCCACCATGCGGCCCCTACCCTGGGGGCCCTCGGCAGGGGGCAGGGCGGAGGTGGGGAAGGGGAGGGTGGAGTGGTGGCGGTGGTGGCCTGCCGGACACAACACACGTTAACTAACGTGACGCACACACACACACAGAGTAGATGCGCACACACACATACACAGAAGGTAGATGCACACACACACACATTTACACGCACACATTTACACACACACACACACACACACACACACACACACACACACACACACACACACACACAGACTGTCGATACACACACACAAACTCATATACAACACAGTCGACACACACACATACACACACACACAGACTGTCGATACACACACACAGACCACACACACACACACACAGCCAGATGGCTTTGCAAGGCAACAAAGTGTTCCTCCCAGGTGACCCTGAGCAGGTCATTATTGTGTGTGTGACTGTGTGTGTTCCTGCAGAGAGCTATGACCTTGGTGTGTATGTGTGTGTGAGGGAGAACAAGGATGAAAGACAGAGAGAGAGGGAAAGAGAGAGAGAGAGAGAGAGAGAGAGAGAGAGAGGGAGGGAGAGAGAGAGAGAGAGAGGGAGAGAGAGAGGGAGAGAGAGAGAGAGAGGGGGGGGAAGGAGAGAGAGAGCTAGTGCCTGTCTCTATGGAGCTCATCTTTCTCCTGTTCTCAGTCACATGTCAAGGTTCTCTCCTGGAGCAGAAACACAACAGTGAAGGGTTCTCTGTAACTCAACCACCCCAGGAAGCCTCTTCTGGGCCATGAAGGGCAGGAGAACAAGATAAAACTCCCTCTCTTTCCTAACAACACAGCAACTAACTACTGCATCAGCTGACACTCACTGGAACAGCCTGTTCACCACCTCCTCTCTGACCGACCATCGGCTACATTTAGTATTTGACTTCAGAAAAGCCAAACGACACAACCTCATCTATCACAGGGAGGTAGTTGGGGCTAATTAATTCTCCCTAATCTAAATTACCCTTGTAATTACACTCCTTAATGACACTCTGGTTTGGACTAGAGTAGCACGGATGTACCTAGAACGAGCGACTCCAAAGCTAATTAGCTAGCTCTCCTTGGCAAGGCTGCTACTATATAAGTGACATTTATGTATTAGCCAAGTTCAGTGTTTTGGATTTTTTTGAAATACCCTCAAATGGCTAGCAGTTATACAATCTGCAGTACACAAACAACTACAGTTTACATTACATTTACATTTAGTCATTTAGCAGACGCTCTTATCCAGAGTGACTTACAGTAAGTACAGGGACATTCCCCCGAGGCAAGTAGGGTGAAGTGCCTTGCCCAAGGACACAACGTCAGTTGGCATGGCCAGGAATCGAACTGGCAACCTTCGGATTACTAGCCCGATTCCCTCACCGCTCAGCCACCTGACTCCCTAGTTTAGCCTTCACAAACTGTAACCCTTCTCAGCTGAGTCCTGTAAATCATGTGATCAGCCCACGACCTCCTGTGAAAGCCATAACTTCAGGGTGTGTGAATGTGTACGTGTGAGTGCGTGTGTACGTGTGTGTGTGTGTGTGTGTGACCTGGGGACACTTGAAAAGTGGTAATCAACAGCTCACGCGTTAATGAGACCGGCTCCTGCAAACCATTTTACGATGTCTCCATATGAAGGCAGCTGGACGTGTGTGTCCTCTGTGTGACAGTGTGTGTGTGTCACAGTGTGTGTGTGTGACAGTGTGTGTGTGTGTGTGACAGTGTGTATGTGTGTGTGACAGTGTGTGTGTAAACAAGGGGGGTGGGTGGCTGTTGCCTTTGGTCTACCATGCACAAACCCCCCCCCAGCATCATTGCGAGTGGCAACCATTAAAATGATTTATTTAACCATGTGCCCTGGGCTGGCAGATTAGTGTGACAGGCCTATTTAATAATTTATTTTCCAGAGCCAGGAGGTTCATGGTGACGATAACACACAAGGAGCCACAAGTCTTATTTCTACGGTTAAAGAAAAAAGCACTTCCCTCTTTTCATGGTTTAAATGGAAGGCTGGATGGAGGGAAGACTTGTCTGGAACGGGAGGGGGTGTGGGAGGGAGGGAGAGAGAGTCGGGCAACGGAGAGAGGGAGAGAAGGAGGGAGGAGAAGAGGAGAGGGCTGGAGGATTTGTCCTCGGCTGTCTGCGGTGATCCGACTGTGTCTGAGATGAGGTTCTGTTTGGGTGTGCTTACAGCCAGGCCTTAATAGGCTGAGTACTGCGGCGCTGTGTGGAGGAACCTTCTAGAGGGACGTAGAAATGAGAGGGCAGATGAACAGTGGGGAGAGAGAGGAGGAAGAGGAGGAGGAAGAGGAGGAAAATAAAAGAGAGAAAGAGTAAAAGCCGCAGGAGAGAATCTGGACTGACTGGGGAAAAAAAGCTCTTGTTTTGTATGACTGAGATGTGTGTGTTTACATGTGTGTGTGGGGTGCTGCAGGATAATCAGACCTGTTTATCATTCCTTCTCAGGCCTGTGATTGGAAAATTATATAAATCAACCATCAGCCACAACCTTCTAAAAACACACTTGACAGCAGTGTGTGTGTGTGTGTGTGTGTGTGTGTGTGTGTGTGTGTGTGTGTGCTATGATGGTTGCTTGTTTAAACTGCCTAAGCCCTGCTGTGTGTGAGTGAGCTTCTGTTTCATGCAGATCTGTCAGCGCCCTTCACATATAACCATCTATGTTGATGCAACATTCATCCAATTAGCGAAGCAAAGGTCAAGATCGATGTAGGGAGGGGTGGGGGGGGCGGGGGAGGGGGCGGGGGGGCGGGGAGGGGGCGGGGGGGGTTCAATACAGACAGAACCACAGAACTCCAACTGGTAGAATTAGAATTCATACGACGAGTTCCGCTAATGGAACTCCGGTTCTACACGTTCTAAGGTGCTAGGATCCAGGAAGTGGAATAGAGAGGGGGTTCTGGAAGCTACTGGGTTTCCTAGGGGAGAGGACGTATAAAAGAGACGGACTGACCATTTTGTGACCTTTCATGACCGTGAGGCTCGAGTGGGACGTCTATAAAACAAAGGAATTGAATGTCGTTAAAACCGCCAGTCGTTACGAACCACCGACCAGCGAAGTGGGGTGGGAGGAGTTTTAATTTCCCTAAGAGGAAGTAATTGATTGGAAAGGGGCGGAGCTGGAGAGAGGGGTTGATGGGAGTTGTAGTTAGTGATTCATTTCATCATCTCTTTACAGGTTACTCACCATTCAGAGCCACGAAGGTATCTAGAAAGGTCAAAAGGAGAAATATGTTAATATCTGTGATGGTGCTGTATTTCAGGAGGGGCGTTTTTCTGACATGATTGAAAGTCCTGATTCTGAGAAGTGGCTGAGAATCGATTGTTTTGTTGTTGTGATCAGTAGTGTGACCTATGATGTCGTTCCTGTACAAGTACACTTTCTGTATTCTGTGACTAGTGTTAATTACACCGGAGAGGTGAGGTGAGGAGAGGAAAATAGGAGGATAGGAGAGGAGGAGAGGTGAGGTGAGGAGGGGACAGGAGAGGAGAACAGGAGAGGAGAGGAGGGGACAGTAGATGAGAAGAGGAGAGGTGAGGTGAGGAGGGGACAGAAGAGGAGCAGAGGAGAGGAGAGTGAGGAGGATAGAAAGACTGGAGGAGAGGAGGAGAGAAGAGAGGAGGAGAGGAGAGTCGGGAGAGTAAGAGAGGAGGAGAGTCGGAGAGGAAGAGTAGAAGAGGAGAGAAGAAGAGGAGAGGAAGAGAGGAGAGGAAGAGAGGAGAGGAGGAGAGGAAGAGAGGAGAGGGGGAAAGGAAGAGAGGAGAGGAGGAGGAGAGGTGAGGAGCAGAAGAGCAAAGGAGAGGAGAAGAGGAGAGGAAGAGAGGAGGGAAATAGAAAAAGGAGAGCAGAGCACAGAAGAGAGGAGGAGAGGGTTAGCAGATAGCACGCTTACTCTGACAGTCTCCCAGGCCTTCTGTGGTTTCCCTTCTCCACATCCTGCTCGAAGGCCGACCTGCAGACAAGACACAGATGCTCGTCAGGGAGGAGGGGAGGCACGGCCCCAAAGGGCACAGGCATGTGCAGCCCAGTGAAAACAGTTGTCTCTGTTACATCAAATATATAAATATTACATATCTGTAGTCTAACCTAGACTGAAACATCCCCTGTTAAGTGCATTCTCTGTTCTTAAGTGCTACACACGAAAGCTGGATAGCCAGCATGGACTTGGAGTGAACTGCGTAATATCTTACTTGCTAATGTGGTTGGTAAGGTGAACAAGGCTAATGTTGTTGCTAGACTGGCTAGCTATCATAAGTGGCTCGTCCTCGCAAGCTAATGCGACGGCTGGCTGTTTGATATGGTTCGCTAGCTGGCTAGCTGTTTAACACGGCTCGCTAGCTACAATGGTCACGTTCCTAGAGTAGCAGGAGAACCTCGGGGCAGGAGCAGGAGGATGGCCGGCTGTCCAGGCCTCGCTCCGACACGGACGGCCAAGGACCGTCACCCCCGACAGACACAAAGCTCAGCGCTAAAAGTTTGCCGCTGAACACAAACAGAAACTAGAGCAGCCAGCATTAAACTATAGTCCAAGAGCGGAGCCAGCCATAGCTTCTATCTAGGCCAGCAGGAAGACATTGTTTTTCTGTGTGGCGGAGCCAGCCATAGCTTCTATCTAGGCCAGCAGGAAGACATTGTTTTTCTGTGTGAGGAGATTGTGTAGTGGGCCTTCCAGCTCTCCCCCGTATCAAAACAAAGGCTTGTGTTTGAACTGAGCTACTGAACATGAGTCATGGTATTAGTCTGTATCACACGGTACACAGCCAGGAGGATGGGGGGTGAGGGAGGGTCAGGGTGGAGATGCTATGCTAGGGCAGTCATGTGAGGAAGGAAGGAGGGAGAGATAAGAGTTGCAAAAGAGGGAGGGAGGGTAGAGAGATATAGCAAAAGAGAGAGGGAAAGAGAGAGAGGGAAAGAGAGAGAGAATGAAAGAGAGAGAGAGGGAAAAGAGAGAGAGAGAGGGAGGGAAAGAAGAGACCGAATGAAAGAGAGAGAGAATGGGGGCTTGTTTATTCTGGACCTGACTGAGCTGTAAGACCACCTGGGAGGACTGTGAAGCAGAGCGGACCAACTGTCAACCCCATTACTGTCATGGATGATGGACCCTGCTACCTCAAACACCAAGTCCTGAACTCTCTCCCTCTTCCCTCTCTCTCTCCCCCTCTCTCTCCCCTCTCTCCCTCCCTCTCCCACTCCCTCCCTCCCCCTCCCTCCCTCCCTCCCTCTCTCTCTCTCTCTCCTCTCCCTCCATCTCTTCTCCTCGCTTCCCTGTACACTACAGTAGCTCTTCTGCTCTCTCTCGAACAACGATGTTTCCTTCTCTCTCTTCATCCCTCTCTCTCTCTCTCTCTCTCTCTATGTCTCTTGCCCCCTCTCATCTCTTTCTCTATCTGTCCTCCACCCTATCCCACTCCGCCCTCTCCTACCCCACCACCGTCCTTATCAACAACAAGCACAGCAACCTGAACAACAACAACTGTGTTTTAGTGTTTTCATAATAATCTGCTCACATTAATCCGTCTGTCATATGCCACAGCAGGAACTCTGAGTCACCATACTACACACCCTCCTCCCTACCCTGGGTCCCTAGGGGGCGTGGCCAGGTGACCAGGGACCAATCAGAAAAGAGGTGTCAACATGGAAACCTGGCAACAACCCCATCCCCCCAGAAAGGAGGGTGGGGTGGGGGAGGAGGAACACAGGGATGTAGGGGTGTGTGTGTGTGTGAGAGAGAGAAAAGAGAAAAGAGAAAAGAGAAAAGAGAGAGATAAAAGAGAGAGAGAGAGAGAGAGAGAGAGAGAGAGAGAGAGAGAGAGAGAGAGAGAGAAAAGAGAAAGAGAAA
>NC_090077.1:241798-254298 GCF_038355195.1 Osmerus mordax | reverse complement strand
TGAGATGAGCAGATGTGCGTGAGGAGGAGAAGGGTCTTTATGTAATGACCACAATGCTGGGGTGTTTTTTCCAAGCTTAGTCTACATGCCTTATCGTTTGGTGGAGCTGGAGAACAGAGGGGATTTTAAAGGGGATTAAATCCCACTTAAGGGTTGTTCTCTAACCATCAGAGTCACCGAGCTGGTAAACCCGGTCACTCACCCAGGGCACTGACCAACAAGATGAGAAAAGTCAGGATGGAACTATCACCAACCGTCTCTGGAGGAGGGACTCCTCACCGAACTGTTCCTCCAGTTTGTTTTAGTTGTCATGTCTTACATTTACATTTAGTCATTTGGCAGACGCTCTTATCCAGAGCGACTTACAGTAAGTACAGGGACATTCTCCCCGAGGCAAGTAGGGTGAAGTGCCTTTCCCAAGGACACAACGTCATTTTTCACGGCCGGGAATCAAACCGGCAACCTTCAGATTACTAGCCCGCTTCCCTAACCGCTCAGCCACCTGACTCCCAAGCCCTTGGTGGCATTGCTTGTAAAAAGGGCTACACACACACATTTTCTGCTTTTTTTTCTCCTAGACTTTTTTCATAGTTATTGTGTACCGTGGTTAGAAGACCCGGGTTCGAGGTCCTTAACCTGGCTCTGTTGGGAGGCAGCACTCACCGGACCATGGTCTTGAGGAACCAGGGTCTGTTGGCGATGGAGGGCACAGCCTCATCCATCAGAGGGTGTTGCTTGATGAAGTTCAGCGTGTCGTCGGGAAACTCGTTAGACAGCTTGTACTTCTCCATGTCTGGGGAAGAGCCGGCACAGCAACCAGGTCTGGAGAGAGGGAGAGGGGAGAGGAGGGAGGGGGGAGGGAGAGAGGGGAAGGAGGGAGGGAGGGAGGGGGGAGGGAGAGAGGGGAAGGAGGGAGGGAGGGGGGAGGGAGAGAGGCAGGGAGAGAGGGGAAGGAGGGAGGGAGAGAGGGAGGGAGAGAGGGAGGGAGAGGGGGGTAAGAGGGAGGGAGAGAGGGGTAGGAGGGAGAGAGAGGGGGAGAGGAGGGAGAGAGAGAGAAGGATGAGGGGTGGAATAATTGAGGAATAAGGGAGAAAGGAGAGATGAGGAGAAGACAGAAACGACATTTTTAAAATCGTGATATCTTTGACACCTCAAAAGCCACATCTAGCTGTGCACGTTCTAACTCAGCGTCGACACATTCTAACCGCGGTACCCGTGCAAAACAGTACACACACACACACACTTATCAACACGCAGTGTCACACACTCAGTGGATAGAGTGTACTCTTCAGCCGCGTGGAGCAGAGCCAGGATTGAAGGTAGGCCTTGATCTGGGAACTCACCTCGGAACACACGACTCTTTAACGAGGGGAGAGAGAGAGGAGGAGAGGCAATAAACCAGAAGCTGTCTAATATAGCAGATCCTCTCAAAGATGTGCTACCTCTCCAAGCTTGTAAAACCTCCTTCCAAACCCTGTCAGTCGTCTGCAACACTGAACACACTCCAGAAACAGCTCCATTTAATCTGCCTCCAGATTAAAAGGGTTTACAGAATATTTAGTAAATAGTTTGATGTAATTCCGTTTGTGATATCCTAAAATTGCCAAAAATGGTTTATTGGCAGTGTGTATGGTTGAACTGTGTTGAACTTGCAGTTAAGGGAGCAACACATTGGATTTGCAATGAAGCCTGGTTAATAATATGAAGTCCCTAAGAGTGAATGTGAATGAAAAGAGGTCTATCCGATATTACATTTACATTCTAGGCATTAAGCTTTTCTCCTCAGCGACATAGAAATTGTGCATATAGAAAAGTGCAGAGAACTCAATCGCTTCTATTCAGATCATGTTCTTTCTCTTTCGTGCTGACATTTTATTCCTTTATCCAAAGCGACCTTTAATATTACACACTGTATTCCATAAAGAAAAATGTAATAAAAGCGATACACTACGTTGTACATAAGATTGGATCGTACAGAAAGAACAGTTCAGACACATGAAGAGAGCAACATCAGAGATATTCTGAGCCCGGGGGAGAGAGAGCACATGCCAGGCCTTCTGCTGCAGGCTCTCCCCGGTGAGGCCGGGAACACTGTTGTGTCGGTCTGGAACACAGACAGGCAGACAGGCAGACAGACAGACAGGCAGACAGGCAGACAGACAGGCAGACACACAGACAGGCAGACAGACAGACAGACAGACACACAGGCAGACAGACATACAGGCAGACAGGCAGACAGACAGACACACAGACAGGCAGACACACAGACAGACAGACAGACAGACACACAGACAGGCAGAGACACAGACAGACATACAGGCAGACAGGCAAACGGGCAGACAGACAGGCAGACACACAGACACACAGACAGACAGACAGACAGACATACAGGCAGACAGGCAAACGGGCAGACAGACAGGCAGACACACAGACACACAGACAGACAGACAGACAGACAGACAGGGACGTGATCGTATCAACGAGACGAGAGCTAACAACCAGGACTCATTAACACCTGACCTGGATTCACACAAACACATCATTTCCTGTTAATCACCACCCCAGGAGAATGTAACTGTACGCAACTGGTCTCGCAAGCCATATGGGCACATGCCCGCACACACTGACAGTGATACACACACACACACACACACACATTGACAGTGATACACACACACACACACTGACAATTATCTTCCCTGGGTCTTTGTTCTGAAGCTCTCCCTTAGATAGAGAGAGAGAGAGATCTAGGCAGGAAGACAGGCAGCTCTTTCCAGGGTAATTAGGGATGTTGGGATGGCAGATTGATCAGGCTGGTGCATTTGTAGAATTAGCCAGCCATCTGGAAAATGATCTCACGCTTCGTTTGCTGATATCGAGCTCTTTTAAGCTGCAGCCATTGTTTGAATGTGTGTGTAAGTGTGTGTGGGAGGAGGCTGGGGGAGTATGTGTGTGTGTATGTGTGTGTGTGTGTGATGAAAACAGAATCGTCATACCTGGGTTTGGGAACTCTTTCCTCGGGAAAAGGTGTCCAGGTGGAATCTGGCGACTTCTGCTCCTTGAAGCGGCCGGTGAACGCATTGGCCACCTCCGCCATGTCGTAAGCACAGACCGCCGACCCCGGGATGCTGCGGGAACACAAAACAAACGCACCCGAACCCCACCCAACAAGTCAGTCAGTGTGCTAGGTAGCTAACGTGTAGCCTAGCTCTGAATCCCTGGTCTGTGCGTCACCGTGCTGTGAAAGGGAGGTGTCTGTGGAGGTTTGGCAGCGAGGAGTGTCAAACAGCTTGCGCCGAGGACAGAATTTGTCATTCTGTTGGCCTCAAGGTCTTGGCTATAGATCTCTGTAATCACAGTGCAGGATCGGCACAGCAGCGCAAAACTGGCCTAATGTGAGGCTGTAGTTTTGTACATTATGTTGGTTTCTGCCTTTAAATACGCAGTTGACCCCAGGAGATTAAACGTGAGTGCTTTTTCTTCTTTAAATGTTGCCGCCGCCGCCGCCGAGAAAAACAAGACTAAGAAAAACGGGTATATAAAAGCCTTCAGCCGCTTTGCTAACAATCTCATACTCGGGGCTGCGTTCTGGACAAACTGTCCGGCCAACTCAACAATGAACGGTCTATAAATCCTGAAGAGCTAGCTCCAGTCGCAACAACATGTTCGTTGTCATTTGCCCTCTGAACTGGAATTCGTGCCCGGATCAAATTTGAGGATACGAATCTCGAAGCCGCTTCATTGGGTTTTAATGGCCGTTAGCCGCGCTCAATTGCATTGTCACAAGTAATTGTCTTATCTGGTAAAGGATCTCGCTGTGAAAAACTGGAAAATTACCATATGTGTCTCGGAAGCTGCAATACATACTTGGTCATTTTCAATTTGGATAATTCTCCTTCCTGCTTGAATTATAATTTCTCACTCTTCACGTGAATAATGAAATACTATGAACCTAGCTGCACTGTCGTGATGGCAAGGAAGAAAACTGTTCTCACTGTTTAAATTAGCCAGCGACAGTGTGTGTGTGTGTCTGCCTGCGTGTGTGTCTGCCTGTGTGTGTGTCTGCCTGTGTGTGTGTCTTCCTGCGTGTGTGTGTTTGTCTGCATGTGTGTGTGTTTGCGTGTAGGGCCTTTTTACAAACACTCGAGGCTAACCGAGTCCTTTTTTTTTTTCCTTCTCCAGACCAATCACCTGTTGTAAGGAGTGGAGAATGTCGCCATGACGACGTCGCGACCGTTGACGTGGAGGACGTTGGTTACGGCCTGCAGGATGTTGAAGTAGAAGTGCGAGTCTCCGGGGATGGAGCAGTTGAGACGGGACTTGAGGAAGGAGGTCCACTGCTTCTCCAGCACGCGCTGGGACCCACCACGGTCGTTCTTACACACCCGCGCCACCCGGGGAAACACCACCTGAGAGGGGAACACACACACACAATGCTTGAGATGTTACATTACATTTAGTCATTTAGCAGACGCTCTTATCCAGAGCGACTTACAGTAAGTACAGGGACATTCCCCCGAGGTAAGTAGGGTGAAGTGCCTTGCCCAAGGACACAACGTCATTTGGCACGGTCGGGAATCTAACCAGCAACCTTCTGATTACTAGCCCGATTCCCTAACCGCTCAGCCACCTGACTCCCGATGTTACACACATACACACACACACAAGCTTGCATGCATGCACACACACCGACACGTGTTCATATGGGACCCGTTCATGCATGTGTGGAGTTTCTCAATGAAAAGCAATAGAGATATTATTGGCTGGAACAGGTGTGACAGTCTGTCAAGTTGCTTAGGAAGTTATGTCATCGCTATAAATTACATTTCTATCTGCGGTGCTTCACGTTAAACGATGAAATGAAAACGGTCTGATGTCAGTCCGTCTGTCTGTTTGTCTGTCTGTTTCTATGCTAATTAGATGACTTACATGAAAAACTGGTAAATGTCTGCCAAAGTGGTGGGGCTAATACATCAAATATGACATGAAAAAATAAACAGTTTACATTATAATTAATGAACCCAACGTGGATATATATTTCCAAGATGAGGAGCAGGCAGGGTTGACTAATCAATCATTGTGTTCAGTAAAATACCTGTACCAGATGGCGTGCTCTGCATGGACTAATGGTGTTTGGTATTCCTCCCAAAACATCAGAGAAAGTCTCTCTGGATCCATATTCAACACTTTCAGACAAGCCTATCTGATGGCAATGATCCATTTCCATAGTTTTTTTAATTCCCCTAGCTCTCCTCTCTCTCTCTCTCTTCCTCTCTCCCTCTCTCTTCCTCTCTCTCCCCCTCTTTCTCTTTCTCTCTCTCTCTCTCTCTCTCTCTCTTGCTTGTCACTACCTCACTCCCTCTTGCTGCTTTCCATTTAATCAGAAACTATGTAATGTTGATATGATTCATTTCCATATCGTATTTTCTTCATGCGGGTATCCAATTAAACTTGTCCACCAGAAACGAAATGAAAGGATTAATGGAAAATGTATTTTACATCCCTCTGGTGTCGAAACCTGATGGAAAAGAATAAAAACCCTTTATATTCACACAATCCTTCTCGCCTTTCAATCTCTCTCCTCCTCTACTGTGTAATTTAGGAGGAAACTCAAGTTCCCTTTCGAGGGAGCGGACTGAAGGACTGACAGGTCAAACAGTGTCCAGCTCGGACGTGCAATTCAGAGAGTATATTTAGACTTCAAACTGGATTTCCAGACGACCGCTGACAAGTCTTTACTTTCAAACCTATTATTAGACTCACATCCTGTTCATGTTTTTCCTATTATAAAAAATGGCAGTGGAGCACTTTGCGTCTTCCTGATCTCCCTTCCTGATATGTGATACACCCACTTCCTACTTCCTGTTTACTCCCCCGAGGAACGCATTTCCTGAAGAACAGGAAGTAAACAGGAAGTAGCTGATTCAAGTGGAGAGGGCGACCTGGCTGGCCTCACCTTGCCCATTGTGTTGTACTCCATGGCGATTTCCCTGAAGAAGAAGTAGATGAATTCTCCATAGTCCACCGCCTGGACAAAGTAGGGCTCTGAAAGACATGAAGAAGAGACATTACACAACACACACCTAATAATACTCTTCCGTCAAACATTCTGTCTTTCACACTCTCTCACTCTCTTCTCTTTTAACCTTGAACCTCTTTCAACCTTCTGAGAAACTTCTGAAACCCCTTTTTATATTGGTGTGAAAACTCTGACAGGTTTTGGTGAATTCCTTCCAATCGAGTGCTCGGTAGCTGTCATGAAAGGCCTTGAGGCCAGGCGCTGTGCTGAGAGAGGTGCCATTCTTCTTCTCTGCCAGGAAGTGATTCGCACGGCGGGAAAAGAGACTCGTCCACTTGGTTTTGAGGAGCAGGCTCGCAGAGGAGCCTCCCCAGAGGTGAGCTGTTTACTGGGTACATACATTACAGCTGTGGAGACTAGTGGGGAGGAGGAATACATCAAACTGACTGACTGTCATTTGCATAAACACCCCATACTGTACACACACGTGCACACACACACACACACACACACAAGTGCACGTGCTCGCACACAGACTCACACACACTCACAACCTGATTAGTTTTCCAGCCCTGTGTGTGTGTGTGTGTCTCCCTGGTCTTTGTGTGTGAGGCCGCGATCTGCTCACCTTTCAGCCATTTGGAGTCGTGTTTGACAGTGCGCAAAGTGGGGCTGTCTCCAAGCTACGATAGATGACTGCATCGATCGCAAGGAAGTCTGTTACTGTGGCTGAGTAGAGCTTGCCATCTGGAGAGAGAGGAGAGAGAGGGAGAGGAGGGGGGGTGGAAAGATGGAGAGAGAAAAAGAAAGAGAGCAGAAGAAGGGAGAAAGAGAGGGGATATGAAAAAGAGACAGAGAGAAGGAGTGAGAGAGATGGAGAAGTTTAGTCAACCATGATGATCCTGAGCAGAGCATTCAAAGCTACTCACAGATTCCACTCTGTGGCTGGACAAGAAGAATGCACAGAGCCACAGGCCTGATGAATGGGCGCACACGACAGGCAGACACACTGACAGACATCTAACAGACTGTAAACACACACACACACGTGCAAACCCCACGCAGCATTCAGTACATATACGCTGAAAGACAAACACACACACACACCAGCCACAATTATACACACACACATAAATGCACACCAGATTCAAACACACACCAGCCACAAACATACACATGAGAAGGGAACACTATCCACCACTAGAATGACCTCAGCTGCAATTGGACGGCAGCTTTGGAAACTGTAACTACATAATTGAAAGGATAGCAGGAGAAGAGAGGAGGAGGAGGAGAGGATGAGAGGAGGAGATGAGAAGATGGGAGAAGAGAGGAGGAGGAGGTGGAGGAGGAAGAGAGGTGGAACAGGAGAGGAGGAGAGGATTTCCTCCAACCACTTAGAGATTCCAGCTCCAACTTTTCTTCAAATGAACCCGTTAACAAGGTGCTTCATCCTCCAGCCTCCACCCAAACACTGAGGAACCCTCCCACACAGAACACACACGGGGATGTGTCCCTTGGTGGTTCCTCTCCTGCTCTCATCATTCCGCTGGGTTTTGAGGAGGAGTTGTGACTTGGACTCCGATGGAAGGCTGACTCATACAACACACTGCCCTCTTTTCTCATCTCAAGATTTATTTTTAATCTCCCAGTTTCAGGGAGGAGGATTCCAGTCAGGGCTGTTTTGTTTTCTGCGCTCTCCACCACAAAAGCTTTGTGTGTTCCCCCGGCTTGTCCCAAACTCCGGAATGATCCAGGCGATGGACTCCACTCGCCAACACGGAACAAGGTGTCCCCGAGTTCAACGGTTGGTTCTAAAGAATTGCGGTCGTTTTTTCTCCGTACATAATTCTAGCAGAGAGGAGATCAAACTTATACGTGCTAGTCTGTTTGTGAGCTCACACGAAAATGTATCACAGGACAGTGATACAGTACTAGGCATCCGTGACGAAGTCTAACTGCAAAAGCTGTATGAAAGGCTGTTAATACAGATTAATCTTCTCAAAATACTGATTCCTCTCCAGTTTGTGTTTAAGTGAAACTGAAAGCTGTGATTGGATGGGACTCATGCAATGAAACAGAGTGCAGTTGATTGATAAAGCCCCATTTAAACTTGATTCCTACATCTAGTCTCTCTATCTCTACTCCATAAAGCTCGAATAAAGCTCTCCATGCATCGCAATCATAAAATCTGAGTGGAAGTTTCATTTTAGGTGCAGATGAAGGATAAAGATGCACAGCAGCACAGTTAATGAAAGCGTCTCACCGGCGAACAGGGCGATGTTGGCATGCTTGGCATCATAAGGGCATCGTGCCATCCCGCTGATCTCGTCGCCCTGGGCGTCCAGAGAGTCAATCTACCGGAAGTAGAGAAACAAGGTTTAGAGAGCATTTCAAACTACATTTCCCAGCATGCATTTACTCCCAACTACCCTCCCATTCCGGCCAAACCAGAGGAGAGAGAGGGAGGAGAGGAGAGAGAGAGATGAGAGAGAGATAGAGAGAGAGAGAGAGAGAGAGAGAGAGAGAGAGGCAGAGGAGACCAGTGGGCGAGCAGACCAGTGCTGAGGCCAGACATCCAGCTGGGAAACAGAACAAGCATGGCAGACAATCCGACTCGGGGTCAAAGGTCACAGGCATCCCCCCCCAGGGCCAACGTCCCCCCTCAGCGGGGGCCAGACAGTCTTTCACTCAAGTTCTGGTCCGAGGTCAGTCTGACAGTGGTGGACGGGGGACCACTTGGAAAAAACAAGAGACACCAGCTGGAGTGGGTTTTTTCATCTCTCTCATTCCTCTCTCTATTCATCTCTCTATCCTCTCTCTGTCTCTCTATCCTCTCTCTGTCTCTCTATTCTCTGTCTCTCTGTCTCTCTGTCTCTCTCTCTCTCTCTCTCTCTGTCTCTCTCTCTCTCTCTGTCCTCTCTGTCTCTCTCTCTCTCCTCTCTCTCTCTCTTCATCTCTCTATCCTCTCTCTGTCTCTCTATTCTCTCTCTGTCTCTCTATTCTCTGTCTCTCTGTCCTCTCTCTCTCTCTCTCTCTCTCTGTCTCTCTCTCTCTCTCTTCATCTCTCTATCCTCTCTCTGTCTCTCTATTCTCCTACTCCTCTCTCTCATCTCTCTATCCTCTCTCTGTCTCTCTCTCTCTCTATCTTCATCTCTCTATCCTCTCTCTGTCTCTCTCTCTCTCTTCATCTCTCTATCCTCTCTCTGTCTCTCTCTCTCTCTCTTCATCTCTCTATCCTCTCTCTGTCTCTCTATTCTCTGTCTCTCTGTCTCTCTATTCTCTATCTCTCTGTCTCTCTGTCTCTCTCTCTCTCTGTCTTTCTTTCTCTCTCTCTCTCTCTCCTGCTCTTTTACTCTCTCTCTCTTCATCTCTCTCTCCTCCCCTCTCTCTCTCTCTCTCTCTCATCTCCCTCCCTCTCTCTCCCTCTCAGGACAAAGGCTAGATCTTGCAAGAGGTGGAAATGCTTACACCGTCTTTCTGGTCTAAACAGGTCATTTTATATTCTATTCCTGTCTCGGTGGAAACAGCTATCATCTGCTCGCTAAAAGGTCACACACACTCACACAAAAGCTAACACACACAAGCTAACACACACAAGCTAACACACACAAGCTAACACACACAAGCTAACACACACTCTCTTCGCTCTGAAAACAACTCGGCCAGAGAAATACTTGAGTGGTGATTGGGAAATAACAGGTGACCTTTCATTACACAGAGCAACACCCAACAGTGGTGTCACTCTCTGTCACTCCAGTCATTGTATTAACAGAATATCGGTATGAACCTGTATTTTCCAAAAGAATATTTGTGATGACACGGTTGTGATATTATTTATGTGGTGTCTGGCTGGATGATACAGAGGAGCAGTCATTTCCACTGTGTAATTATACTTGGGTGATTGCTTTACAAAGCACATCTCTTCCAAACACACACCACACATAGGCACACACACACACACACACACACACAGGCACACACAACACACACAGGCACACACATGCAGCCTTCTCTCTATTCATTTCAGCGTGGCAGTGACCTCTGTCCTCTGCGGGCCTAGCTGCTGTCAGTGATCTATCCTTGCAGTCTGACCCACACTGGATGCTGCTCTCTGATGTATGAGGTCAATCTGCTATCAACCAAGACAGAGAGAGGGAGGGAGGGGGCGGTGAGGGGCGGTGAGGGGAGGGGCAGGGGGGGGGCACACATGTAGAAACAGGTGATGTGACTTAGTGGGGTGCAGAAATGGAACGAGACAAAAAGAGACGAAAGACGAGAAGGAGGTGGAGAACAACTGCACTTCCCTGGTGAGCGGTGCTCAGAGGTCAAGACCTTGACTGGGGGACGTAAACCAATTCATTAACCGCTAACAGAGTTAACAGTTAACGAGGTTACGGTTAACGATCCCCTAACGCAAATTAATTACGCAAAAGGAGGGAAATAAAGAGATGCGGTGCGTGGCCGTCAGGCGCTCTGTGATTGGCTGTGGCGTTTCCCGTGGCGTGGCTCTTATCATCTCACAGGTGTGCCATGTACGAGCATGCTCCTATCTCGCACGTGCTCAGTAAGGGACAATTACTCTCTCTTCTCCCTGCAGACACACCCAACACCCCTCCACCACCCACCCCCATTCTCTCACCTTCACTCCGCCCCCCTCCGCCCCCCTCAGCCCCCCCCCCCCAGCCCCCCCCATCCGCCCCCCTCCGCCCCCTCAGCAGGTGTAAACAAGGTCTCGCTGGAGAGGGTTTCAGACTTCACCCTCTCTCAGGTTGTTTTGGTTTCAAGAGTAGAGAGAGCGGAGGAGAGAGAGGTAGAGTGAGAGAGGGAGAGACTTAGGGAGAGAAAGAGAGAGAGAGAGAGAGACATTCATGGACCAGTTCTCAGCAGAGTAATGGAGTCTGGGTCTGGCCACTAGTTTATGGGAGTAGAATCACCCCTCCAGAGCTCCAGTCTTTCACCTGGCCTCTTTCTGCCCCTCTCAACCCCTGTCCTCTACTCCGCCTGGCAACAGGTGATGTAACAGACACCAGGCGTGTGTGTGGGCAGCTGGGGAGAGGAGCTTTATGACAGAGAGTCGAGCTGGGAGACCACGTCGCCACTTTCTGTCTCAGATGCTCCCAACTCCAGGAAAAACCCATGCCATGCCTGCCAAGGTGTCTGTGTGTGTGTGTTTGTGTGTGTTGAGTGTGTGTGTTGTGTGTGTTGTGTGTGTGTCAGGCGGGGTACTGAAGTGTCGGCGCCGACACAGATGGACCCTCGGGAGGGAGGGAGAGAGGGGGGGAGGGAGAGAGGGCTGCCATCGAAAGGGACAGGAGCATTTGTATGTCCTCCCTCCTCCCTCCCTCCCTCCCTCCCTCCCTCCCTCCCTCCCTCCCTCCCTCCCTCTCCCTCTCCCTCTCCCCTTCCCTCTCCCCCTCTCCCCCTCTCCCCCCCTCTCCCTCTCTCCCTCCCTCCCTCCCTCCCTCCCTCCCTCCCCCCTGTGTTTCTGATTAATGTGGGATGAGGTTGGCTCCAAAACAGAAGCTCTTTTCAAGCCCGTCACACTGGGAGATGGAGAGGCCTGCTGCGGCCAAGGTGGATCTGCACTGGCACACACACACACACACACACTCACACACACACACTCCTCCTTCTATAGAGGCCAGCGGGCAGTCAAAGGCTGATCCCAGAGAAGCAGCCTGGAGGGCAGCCTGTCTGTTTCTCTCTCCCCCACCACGCTGACGTGTTACCCAGACCCTCGTGTCCCCCTCGCCCCTCTCCCCTCCCCCCTCCCCCCTCTCCCCTCTCCCCTCTCCCCTCTCCCCTCTCCTCTCCCCTCCCCTCCCCTCCCCTCCCCTCCCCTCCCTCTCCCCTCTCCTCTCCTCTCTCCTCTCCCCTCTCGCCCCTCTCCTCTCCCCTCTCCCCTCTCCTCTCCCCTCTCCCCTCTCCCCTTTCTCCTCCCCCCCTCCCCCCTCTCCTCTCCCCTCTCCCCTCTCCCCTCCCCCCCTCAGCCCAGCCACAGACCCTAGAACAGTAATAACAATTCAAACTGCCAGCGTTAATGCGAGCAGGGGAACAGTGAAAGGTAACCATGCCTGGTGAATCTGGCATCCGTTCGGTTTCCTACGGAGCGGGCGAGGGATGACGGACAAGCGCGCGCACATCAGAGAGAACACACACACTACAACACACACTACACACACACACACACACACACCAGAGAGAAGATGCATAAACCTCATTGCTGGGCTTCACTCTGCAGGAGGAAGCAGTGAACCAGACACATCTTCCTCTGAGGAAAACAACAACTCCTTTTCCCCCTGAAGTCTCTCAAACACCTGAATTGGAAAGGAAATGTATTCTATTCTGTTTTGAAATAAACAGATCTAAAGAGTGTGATGGGCTCAGATTCCCATGCAGACGGTCTAGAGGACGAAATGCTCATCCCAATCAGAGCAGGTGTCCTCCCAGTCAAAATTACATTTACATTTAGCAGACGCTC
>NC_090077.1:152645-241598 GCF_038355195.1 Osmerus mordax | reverse complement strand
TGCCCATCAACCATTACAGGGAAACACACAATGACCCAGTGTACTTGCAGAGAAGTGGCTTGTGTACAAACTCATACAGTATAGTCGAGGTGTTTATACCCTGTATAAATATACTGTTACAGAAATCACAGTTCATACAGTGGGAGAAAACATTGGTTTATGTGACATTCTATTATCTTATTCTATTGGTAGAAAATCTAATTATATCTACGTACAACACGGCCTGATTGAAAATTATAGAGACATGAAATGGAATAAAAAGGTCACTCCAATTCGCACAGGTAAAAAATATTGTTCCTCACGTCGTGTTCTGTTTATCAACCAGGAAAATAGACCTGTGACTGACGGTTGAACATGTTTCCAAGTCAAAACTGTATTTAGCCCCAAGAATTCGTGCCAGTGTATCCCGGCTTGCCTGGAAACCTCACCATTGTGGAAGCCCAGGAAAATAACTGGCATTCAGATGTCTGTAAACAGCGTTCTGCCTGTTTCATCCTCCAAGGACACGCATTCAGAGCATGAACCCTACTGCGAAAAGCTTCTCCCTCTTCCCCCTTTCCAAGGAGCGGAGGAGGAGACCGCTGGGAGGGAAACGTGGAGTCCATTTTGCCTCTAGAAGAGCTTGCACACCCATGGTGAGGTCTCCTTACGACTGGTGCCCTGCAACCCCCCCCCTCCTCCGTCACCCCCCCCCTCCTCCTCCCTCTTCCCTGGTCTCTTTTCTCTCCTTGGCAGGGAGGGAGGGGAGGGAGGGAGGGAGGGAGGGAGGGAGGGAGGGAGGGAGGGAGGGAGGGAGGGAGGGAGGGGAGGGGAGGGAGGGAGGGAGGGAGGGAGGGAGGGAGGGAGGGAGGGAGGGAGGGAGGGAGGGAGGGAGGGAGGGAGGGAGGGAGGGAGGGAGGGGTTAGTGAAGGGAAGAGCGAGGCAGGCCTGGAAGGAAGTAGGAAGCAAGAGAGAGGAAGGAAGGAAATACTGAAGTAAACCAGGAATGAATTATGGAGGGGAGGGTGGGAGGCAGAGAGGAGGGGAGGCAGAGAGGAGGGGAGGAGGATATGAGGCAGGTAGGGAGATAAGGGGAGCGTGAGACTCAGAGGCAGAGAGACACGGAGACAGGCGGGCAAGCACCCCAACACCAACCGTCTCAGGACATGAAACTATGGCAACCGCATGAGAGAGCAGCCTCCATGATTAATAGATGAGAGATGCAGTGCCAATCGCAGTGGGTCTGGGGAGGAGGGGGACAGATGCACCACACCCCTCCTCCCCCCATCCCTCTCCCCCCATCCCTCTCCCCCCATCCCTCTCCCCCCATCACTCTCCCCCCATCCCTCTCTCCCCATCCCTCTCTTCCCGTCCTTACATCCCTCGATCCCTCTCTCCCAATCCCTCCATCTCTATCATTCCATCCCCATCCCTCTCTCCCCATCTCTCCTACCTCCATCCCCGCTCTTCGTGAGCTAACTCTGCCACACAGAAGGAACCTGGGCCTGAGTTGCACGCAAACCCCCCTCCGATCCCCCACAGCATGCGACCTCCACCAGCCAATCCCAAGGCACCCGCCAGCCAATCGCACGCATGAATACCTCACCAACAGCCAATGAGAACACTGAGAACCACAAGACAAGAGTAGGTGTAGCAGTTCGAGGGTAGTGTGTGTGTGTGTGCTTCAACCCTCACACAACCTGCAGCCCAGTTATGACTCACCTGTGTGCATGTTCAGGAATAGAGAGCTGTTGTTTTGACATCAATGGGCTGCTTGCAACGCCAGTGGTGTCAACTCCTAAACATCAATGATGATGAGCAATGCTGTCCGTGTTAGAAGACTTCTGCTATTTCCACTGGTGGAGAGCTTGCAACAGCTTATCATGAGTAAACAGTATATACACCAGCCTCGTTTCTGCAGCAAGCAGAGCCACTTAACAGATGTAAAGATATCAATCATCCGCTATAACACATTCCCGTTTTCCTGTCACAGCCGTAATAGTTACCGCTCAATCACAAGACATCACTTACACGTACGATAATGACTTGGAAGAAAACGGTCAAAAAATATTCCACACAGGTGAGCCTACGCTAAACGGTTTCAATATCACCATCCGTCTGGTTCTCCTTTCCTCAGAAACTGACCATCACCACAATCTCATTTCCTTAATTTCCACCAACAAACTCGTGCCAGAGAGCAACAACGGACGTGCTGCCAAAAGACACGCCGCCAATTCCGCCATCGACTTCGGAGCATCCGTCCAAAACCAGCATTACTCTGCCTGCCTCTGGCTATTTTGGCTCTGTAAACGGGCTCAATCAATTATGCTAATTTAATGAGGGTTAGAGGAGGGAGTTTTTCAGACAGTCATGCAGTGCATTGACGAGAGGTAATGTATGGATAGCCTGCAGGGTTACCATGCTCGATGGGAAACAGACACGAGACCAGGCCAGGCGTTTGTACGGATGATTAGACTCGTCAAGACAAGGTGAACGGAACACCGTGGAGCACGCGCTCGCACTCACATAAACACAGGCTCATTTGGTTTCGAATAATATCTTCCCACATAGACCGCAACTATGAAATCATCGGGGAAGACATTTCAAAATCGATTCCTTTTATTTACAGCAGGGACTAGAAGAGAATGTGGCCTGTAAGAACAAAAGCCATTCTGACATTTGGGAATGGGAAAGCAGAATGTGGGGCCTACAATTTATTTCGGTATCACGAGCCTTACGGTAGCCTATCTATTGATTGTGCGGCTGTGAGAATGACAGTCTTGTAGGCTATGTGGGGGAGGCCTGGAGGTGGGATGGAAGGGTGATAGCTCGCTAGGTGTTTAACATTCTCCGTCTGTAGGAGGGTTAAAAAGACACCGCTGGAAAGCTAGTTATACAAACTCTCCAAAAAGAGAGAGAAATTGAGAGGGAGAGAGAGAGAGAGAGAGAGAGGGGGGGAGATATAGAGAGAGGGGGAAAGAGAGAGAGAGAGGATTCGCTGGAGAAAAAATGAAATGCTAAAAGCATAACCGATTTATGTTCAACTTCGAGGTCTACACACTGTGATTCTCTACAGGTCTGATTAAAAACGTGGCTGATCGCCCACATCATTCCGCTCATCAATTCACTAAACCTTTAAAATCTTGCGAAAATGCAGTGAAAGCTATTTTTTTTATAATTGAGAGCAATCATTTTGAGTACAGCTGTGTAGAAGTAAAATCACAAATATAACACGGTTTGGCATTGAAGATGGCTCGCGCTTCCACACACTAATTGTTTACCAAATCTCTTCAACACACACCTAGATCAATAAAACATGACATCATCAAAAATACATGAACATTTCAACGGCGCTGGACGGTCAGTATTGACACAGATTTGTAACCAATGGATAGCACCCGCTGGCTGCTTTTGGTATAATTGAGTGCCAATTCATTTCGCACAGGCAGGCCCATTTATCAATTATTCAGATGGTATAACGTCTCTCCGTTCTTGACAGACAAATGTAAATACCCAGCTAGTTCCTCTAGCCTGCACAGCAGTGTGCAGACGTGTAGACATACACAACACCAGGGTGACAAATCCACATCAGTCACACACAATGCCAGCCTCATTGCTATTGTCGGGTGAGGTAGATCAAGTGCTCCGCAGAGCGTTGCTCTAGATAGGCAGCACAATGCATGCTGATGTTCTGCTCTATTCTGTTCCCACCCTCCCTCCATCTCTATCCCTCTCTCTCTCCTGCTCAGTCTCTGTATTGCCTCTCCCTCCCACTCTCTCTCCTTCATCTCTCTCCCACTCCCCCCCTCTCTCTCTCCTCCTCCTTTCTCTCACCTTCTCCTTCTCTCACACACACACACCTCCCTCTCCTCCCCTCTCACTCTCTCCCCCTCTCTTCTGAGCTTGGAGGGAGAAAAACTGATTTTGTTGTTATAAAAAGGCAATCACACAGCCATATTTGTGTAAAGAACATCATAATATGGCAACAACCAGATTATCCGCGGTTTTTCTTGTATTTAACACAGCATCATTCATCTAAAACAGCCACAGGGCTGTTAAATGCCTTGCAGCAATCTATATCTTATATTGACATAAAACAGCAGCGTTTGAGTTAACAAATAGACAGAGATGGAAACTAATCACACATATGCATTTCCAACGTAAACATTTTTTTTTCTTCCAAAAAAATAAAACCTTTTCCCTCTCACTGTGTTTGTTCAAGACGATTCCAGTGATCTCATTATTTAAAAAGAGAGTGTTGGCTACAGGGAATTCATTTTCCCCAAAATAGACGTTAAAAATGTGAAACATATTTTGCTTGTGGGCATTTACTGCTGGTTTCAACAGCATCCTCACTACCCACCTCGCGAAGGGCTAAATCATTAGCCTAGATTTGGATCCGGAAAAACGTTCCCCCATGTCGCTCATATGATATGAGCCACTTACAGTGTTTTTCTACATTATTCAGATTGGCTATTAGAGTGTATATAGCAATAAAACAGGCTGTGCACGAGGCCTGTTTGCCCCACCTTGAGCAAAATGGAGAAGAACGTTGAAATCAATAAAATCATCTGACTACTGAAACTGGATCCCTTTTAAATTGTTGGGGGGAGGGGGGGGGGCAAGCTACATCACTAAATATGATTGATCGTCAGCGTCCACGGCAGACCAATCAGGACTGTGACCATCACACCCAACGCCCTCCCCCAGAAATGGCCCAACTACCATACCAACGGCCCTGAACACACCCTGCATAGACAGAATATCGCTCCACATTGTAGCCAGTCAATGTGTGTGCGAGAGTGTTAGCGAGAGAGAGAGAGTGTGTGTGTGTGTGTGTGTGTGTGTGTGTGTGTGTGTGTGAGAGAGAGAGAGAGAGAGAGAGAGAGAGAGAGAGAGAGAGAGAGAGAGAGAGAGAGAGAGATAGATAGAGAGATAGAGGGAGGGAGGGAGCGACAGGGTGAGAGCTTGTTTGTGCGCGTGTGTTACAAGAGAGATGATGAAAAAAGAGACGTTTCACAGGTGTGCTTTTGTTTTAAATGACTACAATTATTAGGGAAATTGGCTCGTGAAAAATTAAACACGGCAAAGTGTGATTAAATGAGGATCATTGACAGTTATTTCAGCCGACAAAGACCCGTGCCACGGAAAAATGTGAACGATAACAGTAAGATTCCGTCGGCAAAGACAAACGAAATCCTCTTTCAGTCTAAAATCTGTCGAGAGAGTGAGACTATAGGCTATAGGCTGTGTGATCTTTAATATAACCTATATTGTTTTATAAATGATATGTTTATCGAGCGACGACGGAGGGCCCAAAGACGTAGGCTAAGCACTCTTTTGCAAGTTCCCACGCCTGCACTTCAAAGCTGACTGTAATATTTCTAAATGACATACTAAAAACACTGTCCAATACCAAAATTAAAATTGACAGAACACACTAGATTAAATGATCAAGCATTGACAGACTGTATAAACCACGTGAAATTATTACCCTACGTACATCAATGAAATGATCACAACACAATGTTCAGATACCAAGACACTGCTCATATTCGTTTTCACTCAAATGTAAAAAATATTGTCAATGATTAACAAGAACCAGTGAATTATCTAAAAGTTGCCGAAGTGACTGGGACCAGCTGTGTCCGTGCACTTGTCGTTGTGGTGGGAGAGTCAATGCCGACACTGATTTGGAAAATAGGGCTATAAAGCCGTTAGTGTTCCGCACATTAAAGTTAAGAGAAAGCAAAGTATCTTACCTTCAGCTCATGAATGTATATGTCTCGGCGTAAACGTCTCTGCTGTCCTTTTACTAATCCATCTTACACATGGTTGAAAAGCAGTTCAGACAGACAGCAGTCATTTCAGAATAACAAACACGAGCGCTACTTTTCTAAGCCTCTTGCGCTTTTTTGTTACATGCAGCGCTCACTACACTCCTCTTCAGATCGAATATCCATCGGAAATCCAGTTGAAACCCACGGCTTTTCAAAACTCCAACGAGAAAACTAAACGGTAGCGACCTCGTCGCATCCAAGAACTAACAATGGATCTCTCCGAACCATTCGTTGCCACCGAACACAGTTTCCCTACAAAAGCTGCTGGTCATCCTATTTGGAGATGAAGCCCTACAAGACGCACACAGCGATCCCAGCTGTCACCCGCTATACAGGGAGGAGCTAAGCTCGAGACTGGAGCGTGCACGGTGGAACGGGATCTATTGTTTCGGGGGTGCCACTTATGGGCAACTGTATTTTCTAAATATAGGCTCTGGAATTTCACTATTAGCCTGTCGGAATATATCAAATTCCTATCCTATTTTTAGAAGAAATAGCAATGTTAATTCTATCTGTATAACCTATAATACTGGCTTTCAACTAGTACTAATCTTACACGAGTCAAACCCCTTTGCACGCAAACTGTCGGAAACAATATTGGGGTAACAATATAGACCCTTCAGGTCCTTTACGGCCTGTTACCCCCATTTGTTTTGAGAGTTGAGTGCACGGGCTGTCGAACGAGGCGAAACGGAATGCTGTCACCAGGTCCAAGATTCTGCCGTCTCTGGTGACTGGGTAGCCCTACCCCGGTGGTCCCGTCCTCTCCGGTCGCAAGCTTTATTGCGTGAACATTTGAAAAGAACAACACAATTCATAACACGCTTCTCTTCCTCTTACGCTTTAGGTTTGGCTAATTCATCAAGCCGGATGGTCCTGTAACCTACACACCCGGCACATTTATCCCCAAGTAAACCTAGTTAGATGTTTGAACTCAACATGGCCTATTTGCTCAACAACAAGCCACCTGTAATGACCGCGTTAATCTTTTACCAGCCTCTACTCCAGGCTCTATGTTAAGTAAAGACATACAGAATCCGTGGGCTCTCTGAAAGGCAATTTACGTAAATTGCGGACTCTTAACGTAGGCTACATTTAATTAATGTATTGATTTCATCTAAATAATATCACAACGAACATAGGATATTACTATAGGTGTGCCATTGTAAACTGCTTACACTTTTGACTCGCGGTCAGTTTGTGTGTGCCGTCAGTGTGTGTGTATTATTTATAATTTTATCTTCACCCAGATCAACTGTCTCAGTGCGATTCCTGTCAATAGTAGCATGGTGGGTTTCAGTGCGGTTCCACCCCACTTCCCAGTCATGAGACCAATGGGACATCCTAGTGTCCTGAAAAGGGATGACTGGGGCTGGCAGGATACCAAACCTTATCATGAAACCACTTCCACTTCAGAGAAAACACATACTACTGTACACACACACACACACACAGCCCTATTGCTAGCTAGATCCTCTTTGAAATACAGGAGCTCTTTAGTGTGGGAGGAGGAGAGAGGGATTATTATCCAGCATGCCCAGCGATATTAAGATCTATTCCAACTGGCCACCAACTGCTGAAATGTGCTCATGTCAAAGCACATCTCTCTATGAAGATAAAGTCCTACCAGGCGAATTTGGTGCGAGACAGTGTGTTTGATAGAGTGCAGAGAAGTCCATCTGGGATCACACATAGGCACTCACACCCGCACACACACACCCGCACACACACACACACCCGCACACACACACACCCGCACACACACACACCCGCACACACACACACACACCGTCTGCCTGGGCGCCAGAGCCCTGCTGGCCTGGGTGGGAGTGGTTTATACAAGTGAGTAAAGAGTAATGTAGTGACAATAATTCATGCCTTGGACTCTGCCCACAGTTGACATGGATCCCAACAAGCGGTGTGGAGTCAGTCTGCCCACAGTTAGCATGGAGGAGCAGGAGGCATAGTTTAAGTGGCCCTTTTACATTATGTGTTCTAGCAGGATTGGTGCTTGGTGAAATGGGTGGTGTGTTAAGAGATAGAGACAGACAGGACTGTAGATTCTGAACAGGAGTGGAATATCCCAGTCTGTAGCGATGATCAGAGAAGTCGTGCGGTGTTGACAGGAGAAAGATTCATTCAGTGTTACGGACGCACAGAGAAACTCACATCCTGTAACGCCACCACACTGACAGGTCTCCGTGTCACACAAGCTAATTGGTCTTGGAGAAGATTCTCCTCTCCTCTCTCATCACCACAACACTCTCACACACTCCTGCATGTTCTCTCTCCCTCTCCCTCTCTTTCTCTCTCCCTCTTCCTCTTCCTCTCTCTCTCTCTCTCTCTCTCCCTCTCTCTCCCTCTCTCTCTCTCTCTCCCTCTCTCTCCCTCTCTTTCTCTCTCTTCCTCTTCCTCTTCCGCTCTCTCTCTCTCTCTCTCTCTCTCTCTCTCTCTCTCTCTCTCTCTCTCTCTCTCTCTCTCTCTCTCTCTCTCTCTCTCTCTCCCTCTCTCTCTCTCTCCCTCTCTCTCCCTCTCTTTCTCTCTCTTCCTCTCTCTCTCTCTCTCTCTCTCTCTCTCTCTCTCTCTCTCTCTCTCTCTCTCTCTCTCTCCCTCTCTCTCCCTCTCTTTCTCTCTCTTCCTCTTCCTCTTCCTCTCTCTCTCTCTCTCTCTCTCTCTCTCTCTCTCTCTCACACATAATTATTCTTTTTTACTCTTATCTCTCATCATCTCTCTCTACAGTATATATCTTTCTTCCTCTGTCACACACATAATCACTAACACACATCATTTATTTTTGACTGTTCTCTCTCATCAACTCTACGTCTCTACATGTCTCACACACTTTCACACATATAAACACACACGCACACACACGTTTGACACTTTTCTCGCTAATCTACACACACGTCACAGAACTTCACCCAGCAGGGTACAAGAGTGTCAGTGAGATACTGAACTGATTTAATTTGATATACAGCTGACAAAGGGGTTTTTGATCAACACAATCATCTACTGTGTTTCATACAGGAACAGGAACACGAGTTTGTCTGTGTGTGTGTTCTGTGATTGTTGTGTCTAACACCGCAGGAGTTCCCGTTAGATTTGCCATCTAAAAATAACACTAGACAAAGGATAGTATGGGTTGCATTATAACCCTTATATTTATACAATGCTTGCTAATATTTCCTAACAAGCTTTATTCGTTTTCTATTTAGCATCTGCTTCTCTGCCCAGGCACACCCACACACACACATACACACACACACCCACAGACACACACATACAGTATAGTAAAAGCATACTTTTAATTTGGCCCCGTCATCAAATTAGTTTGCCTAACAGCTCTTTTAGAGATGAGCTGGCTCTGAGAGAGAGAGAGAGAGAGAGATACAGAGAGAGATAAAGAGAGAGAGATAGAGAGAGAGGAGAGAATGGAGTCGCTGCAGATCACTACCTCAGCATAAATGAGAGATGGGCTGCTGACCCATAAAGGTAAAAGGCTGTTTGGCTCTCTTACATCCTCCGGGGTTAGAAACACTCACAGCCTGCACCTGGAGCGCACAGACCCACGCAGACCAAGACCAGCCCATCCCAGACCCAGCCAGACCCAGACCCAGCCAGACCCAGCCAGACCAGCCCAACCCAGACCCACGCAGACCCAGCCAGACCAGCCCAACCCAGGCCTAGCCAGACCCAGCCAGACCCAGCCAGACCCACCCAGACCCAGACCTAGCCAGACCCAGCCCAACCCAAACCCAGACCCACGCAGACCCAGCCAGACCAGCCCAACCCAGGCCTAGCCAGACCCAGCCAGACCCACCCAGACCCAGGCCTAGCCAGACCAACCCAGACCCAGCCAGACACATGCACACCCAACCAGACGCAGGCAGCCATGAATAAGTCAGGTGTTCAGCGAGACAGCGTGGTGATGAGGAGAGACAGTCAGGGAGCGCTGTGTGGAGGCAACCCAGGAGGGAAGCAGCTGGCCGCCGTTCACACACAGGGAGACACATCCTAACAACAGCATCCTCAAAACCCCTGTTCTGAGGGTCAGTAGGCACCGTCAACAAGCATTCAAACCGCTGTCCATCAACCTTGAGCCAAACTCGGCCCAGTTGATCGGTCGTATCGACCGGTTCAGCGTGCGCCCCTGAGTTTTTGGGTGGGCAGCCCTGTGCGTTATCACCTGGGTGTGGGGTTGTGGGTAGACCAGATGACAAGTGTGTGGTCCCTCGTGAATAAATAATCCACCCAGTGCTAACACACAGGAGCATTCATCTATATTTCAGCCGCTGCACTTCAGTTTCTCGCTTTTTCTTTCTCGTGCTCTTTCTCACTCTCCTCCTGTCTTTCTAGTTCTCTCTTTCGCATCTTTCGTTCGTTTGTATCTCTCTTTTCTCTCAGTCTTGCTCTCCCCTCCTTCCCGTCTCTCTCCGTCTCTCTCCCGTTCAATCTCTTTCCTACTTTCTCCAACTACTTTCTTCTCTCTCTATCTCCCTCTTTCTCTCTCTCTCTCTCTCTCTCTCTCTCTCTCTCTCTCTCTCTCTCTCTCTCCATCTCCATCTCTCTCTCTCTCTCTCTCTCTCTTTCTCTCACCTTTTCTGATTTCTCCTTCTCTCCGTCAGTGGGCAGCAAACACAGTGTCCGTGTGACAACTCATTCAGCTGAGCCACAGGCTCTACATATTTGAACATCTATTGAGTCATTCATTCTTTTTTAGTCAACCGAGAGCTTCTTCCCTCTTCAGTGACCTAACATCTGGGCTCTGGTGTATTCCTGGGAAGGCCGTGCTAACCAGGAGGAATGTGCCATGTGTGAAACGCATGGATGTGTGTTCGGGAGTGGCCTTTGACCTAGTGGGCCACATGCTTACATCGGTATTCCATCGCAGTGTTCGGAGTGTCTCTCTCCCTTTCTCGGGAGAGAGAGAGGGGGGGGGGGGGGGGGAGAGAGAGGGATCCTGGAGGAATGCACCACTCCGTCCCGTGAATGCTAACGACTCTGACACACGCGTCCTCCCGTTTCCCGCGGCTGTGAAGCGGTTTGAGCGCAGAGACAGAAAGGGTGTCGCACCAGACCTGTGCCATTACCATCACATCGCTTTTCAAACAGGCTTTGCCTTTGAACCGCTAAATGATTGATGTGTCAGATGAAAGCAATGTAGGTCAGGGTGGGTGAGGGTCTTTATGGCGAGCATAAATCTAAAGGGATAATAACCAGTCATCAGGAAGGATAATGGACCAGCCAGGCTATTACAGGTAGATTCAACAGCCGTAACTCAACAATCTGCTTTAATACACACTTAGCGCTCACACCCTACTCTGATCTATTTTTAAGGTGGAGACTGTATTGGAGCTTGTATTTGAGGATATCTCGGGGTATTACCTCAGGGTGATTTATAGGGTGATGACTCAATTGGCCAGTCCGGAATAGACACAGTTGATTTAGGGATTTCTTTTTATAAAGTGAAACCAAACTGCAGCATTTGGCCAGTCAGAAAGCCATGGGAATTCATGCTTTAGAACAGTGTAGTACCTAACTATAAATATTTGTTCACGCAGTAATATTTGAAACCCTCCAGGGTATCTGATACCTTGTAGAGAGTAAGACTAGTTGCCGTGATCAGAGGTAAGATGTGAGAGCATTAGGGGCTGTAAACAGAGAAGTTCTGGCAGATACCGGCCTTTATCCCCAACCCTGACTACCGCCTGCAGATCTCTGGTTAAATCATGCAAAAATATTCAATCTCTCTCTTTTCTCTCGCTCTCTTTGTTTCTCTCTTTCCCACACACTTTCTTTCCTTCACTCACTCTCTCTCTTTCTCTCTCTCTCTCTTTTCCTCTTTCTCTCTCCCTCTCTCTCTCTGTCCTCATTAAGCTGCATTCACTGTCTGTTTCAGAGGCAGATAAATGCTGCCAAACAAAAAGTGAAAAAGGAAAAAGGAGAGGGGGGGGGGGAAGGACGAGATGACAGAATGGAGCGAAGCAAAACAAAAAAGACATTTGATGTACCTGAACACCAACTGAGACACTACACATCCCCTCTGACTGTAAAGAAGCACAACACCAACCCACAGAGAGACAACAAACGAGATGAATAAAGTTGAAAACGATCCTTTTATCAGTTTCACCAATCATCAGTAATGTATTAGGGGCATGTTGTTGCTGAAAGATTGAAGCAAATTAAATGAGGTTACCAGAGCACTGCTGTACTCCGGCTGCTTAGTCTGAAACACTTTGCCCATCTTAGAACCCATTAGCACGATTGGAAATTACCAGCTGTCAAATTCTCATCTTCCCTGAGCTGACCACACACACACACAGAAGCCATGCATTATTGCCTTACGATTCTGTCGTATGGCAATAAAATATTGATGAGGGTGTAACATGTATATTGTATGACCACTCGCCCCAGATTTCCATGGTGTGTTTTGACAACCATGGGTCTGGTCTGGTAGACAAAGATGTCTACTCTTGACTTGAAATGAGCAAGAGAGCGAAAGCGAGAGTGCATGTGTGTGTGTGTGCATGTGTGTGTGTGTGTGTGTGTGTGCGTGTGTGTGTGCATGTGTGTGTGTGTGTGTGTGTGTGACAATGCGTGTAACTAGGAGCCCTGGTGGTGTCACCCCAGTCTCAATCGAACAGATGCAGAGATCAGACCCTGACAGCCACACAAAGAGCCAGGGAGAGACAGCGCTAAAGCAGGGGCCCCAGACCTTCTCTGCAAGCACCTCCTGCTTCTGTGTCTGTGTGTGTGTGTGCGTGCGCTTGTGTGTCCTTGTGTGTGTGTCTCTGTGTCTCTGTCTCTGTGTGTGTGTGTGTGTGTGCGCTTGTGTGTCTGTGTGTGTGTGTCTGTGTGTGTCTGTGTGTCTCTGCGTGTGTGTGTCTGTGTGTGTCTGTGTGTGTGTGTCTCTGCGTGTGTGTCTGCGTGTGTGTGTCTGTGTGTGTGGAGGGAAAGTTTGGCTGTCAGCACATCCCCAGCGTACGGCAGGTGATGGAGGGATAATGGTCAGAGGGAGGAGGCTGCTTGACCCCTACTGACCTCTGTCTCCACACTGCTGCTGGGAAACCGGACAGGAAGTGGGTGTGTGGGATGTCCTGCGCGGAGACCTGTTCTTCCTAGTACAGGGATCGTTCCCACAGTCCTACAGCAACCTTTGCAGGATGCAGCACTCGAAGAGCACTGCTGCAGGAGCTCTGCAGGGAGGAACACACACACACACAAGCGTATGTATGAAAGACACACACACACGCACACACACACACCACCAGGTGACTCAACATGGTGCACAGCCGAGGATGCACTCTCTCTAGGATGAGAGAGAGACAAGATTGCAGCAGAAAGAGGAGATGGATTGTAAACACACACTCTTTGACGTGGAATGATAAAAGCAATGCCATCTTACAGGTCTTATACCAAGCTTTCTGAGTGTTGAGTGTTGAGTGAGAAACCGCCAATATGCCGCCTAGAACAGCCTCACACATACTGTAAATGCTAAAAGGTGCTTGGCATTAAAGTAGCTACGCTATACAACGCTAGGACAATTCAAACCAAATGAGATCGTCCACCATTTTATAACACCGTACTGACATAAGCCTACATACACATACTGACTTGTTCTCCTTTCTACTAAAGTGTTTTTTAAATGTGTCCTTAAGTGTCATTATATGACGGTTCTGTGTCCTCTGGTAGGCCACTCTGTGGAAATTCCCTTTTGGAATAAATAATCTTTCCCCCCCTCCGGCATCAAAGGTTGGACACACCGTGGAATCAAGCACATGTTGGCATAGCCCTCCTACCTCTGATCTGGTAATTGCAGCTCACACAAGACATCAACATTATTACTCTTCAAGCCCAGTTAGAACAACACCACAAAAAAAAACACTTCAAAGAAGTTTCACATTTCAAGGAGAAGATAAAAGTCATGGATTATGCATTGAGGGTGAACCAACCTTCTGAAGCTATTGGGATAAATGTTATACAATATCATGACAGAAAACATTTATGTTTAACCAAAGTTAAGAAACAATTGTTAAACAAAAGTTGTTTTATTTTATATAGGCCTATTTTGCTGTGATATGATGTTACAGGTTAGACTTATCAAGGTAACCTAAGCATATTTTCAGGAACAGGAATGTTTCCTTGTCTTGTCTAAAAAGAATTATGTTTTCCGTTTTTGTTAGTAACTCAAAGCCATGCCTGAGCTAGGCTGTATAGAAGTTTCGTGTAACAATACTGCCCTCTAGGGATCAAATGTTTTGCATGCATGTTTAGGTCTACAGCCTCCGCAGTGAGAAACTACACCTAAACAATGTCTTGATTCCATAATATTATTGTGTAGGGGTGACTCTGAATACATTTTTGAAACATTTTCAAGTTTTAACTGTCATTGTAGAAACGGCTATGCTTGCAATGCAACTCCTCAATCGGAGCAGAGTGTGTTTAAACATTATTTAAAAAAAAGTTTTGTCCTGATTTAGTCCAATTGTAGATTCTGACATTTACAAAGAGTTCTCAGGGAGCATAAAAATAGGACGTCTCGAATAAAATATTTCATTTCAAGCACAGAATTTTTATCCCTTGCTATTACAGAGAGGGAGCACAGAAATAGTCTATTCTTGTAGATCCCTTCTCTCTGGACTCTTCCTAACAATGATCCAGATAACTACCTAATACTCGGTGCAGCCTCAGAGAATTCAGCTTCGTCCTGAAAAACAAACCGTTATTATGATTATCTGACACACCCCATCAGGGGTTTAGCACGTGCTCTCCCATGTCATCGTCTGCATTCACAGGCTTATTCAAAGAGGAAAACAAAGAGATACTATCATGAGAAAGTGACATGTTTACACCGAGGGAGAAGTGTGTGTGTGCAGTTGGGAGGGAGTTGCTTTATACGTGTGTGTGTGTGTGTGTGTGGTGGTGGTGGTGGGGGGGGGGGGGGGGGGGGGTGAGTGTGCGTGTTGCTGTCAGTTCTAAAAAGCAATGTAATATTTAGTGTGACGCACGAAATGCATCTTTAATAACGCTGTGACCTACTTCTGTTGAGCGCAGTCAACAGTTTCACCACCGACAAAGAAAAGAACATTCACTAAACCTTCTTAATGTCAATGACATTTCATCCTTTTTAATTATTCATTGGGCAGACAGTCGGTTTCAGTTATCTCCGTCACTTAATCGAGCTTGAAATACCCTCTATCCCCCACAATCTCATCCTTGTCAATGGATGTCAAATAATGTACTCTCCGTGATTTTTAAAAAGGTTGTTGACCAAATAATTCTGCTGGGAATATAAGCACACACGCACGCACGCACTGCACGCACGCACTTGTTTTATGTTCGCATTCAGTATTCAAGGTCAATGCATGTTACAGGTAAATATTCTTTCAACCTTTCCCACACAGTGAAAGGAGAGGAGAGAAGAACTGAGAACAAAGAAGCCTAAAACAGTTGAGTAAAGCAGAGCAGAGTACAATAGAGTACAGTAAAGTAGCCTATATAGTAGAGTCCCCATCAAGTACTCATCAATGATGCAAACCTATTTCTGATTTAAAAAACCTAAATCCAAATTTCTTAAAAACTTAAACTTAAAAAAAAATTAAAAACTTTCGAAACTTTTTTTTGTCAAACACAACACAAAAATATATAGTTAAGTTTTGTATTTGTACTTTGTTACTTCCCATCTCTGTAACACAGTAGGCCTTTTCAAGTTTTGACAGGACAGCGTATGTCATTCATGTAGGTTCATGCGGTACCTTGAGAAGGATCCATGTGGAGAATGTGTCGTCTCTGTATTGGAAGTGCCTTTTCTCTCTCCCAGATGTACTCGTTCGAAGAACTACAATGCCCAGAGTGCATCGTACCTAAATTGTCATCGTGACATACAAGAAAATGGTATAACTTCTGATGGAGGTACCTTCTGTTTGCATCATTTGTGAGTAGGATACTTTTTCTTTTTCTTTGCTGTTTCTATCATCAGGAGCACATGTCATAATTGGTGTCAAGAAAGTTATTGATGATGAGTCTAGAAATGGATTGCAACGGTAGCAAATGTTGAACAACCTTCAAGCTAGCGAGCACTAGTTAGCAACTGCTAAAGACATTAAACTGGATGGTACGCCAGCGACGTTTGGGTGCTGCAACATTGGGCTGTAGGTAAGATGTCAGTGTCTGTTTAATTGAGAAGATAAAGTTATATATTTAGCTATATTATGGCTATGACTTTGTCCTGTTCAATACTTTTTAAAACAATTGAATAGCATAGCTTGCTAGCTAACTGTCTATTACTGTACCTGTCAGTGGGTCTCTCACTCAGACACATTTCATTGGCTAGCTAGTGCTAGCTTATAGGCTATGGCTAGCAAGGCTCGCTAGGGAAACGTTAGCTGCCATAATAGCTAAAGGCACTGTTAGGCAAGTTGGCTAACTATATTCCTGTTGGTGCTACAATAGTTGTTTTAGTTAGCTAGCAAACTGACAATTATCTAGTCACTAGTTATTTGACCAATTTCTAGCGACAGCAGTTCGCTAGTGTGCACGAGCTAGCTGGTACTGTACTGCTCTGGGGAGGAGATACGATCAGAATAACATTTATTGTGCAAACAAACACAGTTAGCGAATGTATGGTAAAATTAGCTACAATTAATTACTGATTCCCTCAGCTAGATGACCAAATGTGCTGTATTTTTGTTTCCGAGTTGTGCTTAAGGAACATTGCTAAATATGTAGTTTCGTATGATCTTGCATCACGTGAAATGGCACACGTAACTGGTTCACTTCCCTCAGTTAAGCAGCCAGCTAGTCTAACTTTACCGGTATTTTAGGACTTGACCCACCACTGCCACCAAGCTGACATTCAGTAGCAAACTATTTTCAAAGTATGTTTTCCACATTCTCGTACTCCAGTGTATTGTGGATGCTTGTGTATGGCTAGACTAGCCTATTCATGAGCTTTTAGTTTATTAACTAGCTAGCGTCATTTAGTGTGTCATTCTGCTTGCCAGTCTACCGGTACTAGGTTTCCTTGTCAACAAGAAAGCTGGACATGTACAGTAGGTTATGCTAATCACACGGAGCTAATCATCCGGCACAGCTGTTGTTAGCTAGCTAATTTGGTTGTGAGATATAACGTTTTTTCAGACATCTTGTATAACGTGAACAACCAGTCATCCAACCATGAATTCATTCATTCAGTATTTTATCCAAAGCGACATACAGCATAGTGGGATTTGAACCTGTAACCTTGATCTGCACTCAAATGCTGTAACCACTGAGCTATACCCTCCCCTGGTAGTGATTTTAGTGAGAGATTGACCGTTCTGAACACTACTCATGTTGCGCTGAGAACTATTCATATCTGTGTTTCCCACAGGAGGCCTGCCTGCCTTTCTGCACTGACAGCGACATTGTTATGGATGGAATAATGACCTCGACATTGCATCGGTTTCCCACAAATTTGACCCAAATCAATCCCACATTGTGAAGAAGAAGAGGACAGGAGGGCTCTTTAAACAGGGACCATGAACCTTCACCAAGTCCTGACGGGGGCAGTCAACCCAGGGGACAATTGTTTCTCTGTGGGCAACATCAACAACCAGCCCTTCACGGTGAGATATCAGGCCTGGTCTTTATGCTGTCTACTCCCAGGGCATATTACAGCCCTTATGGTCAGGGGCACTGCTAAGAATCCCCCCGCCCCCCCACCCTATTTTGCGTCATGTCCGTTTTTTCATTCAACACATTTTCATTCCAAGCTTTTTGAAAAGCCTTTACTGTGAAACCCCTGTTACTGATCTGCCCTCTGCTCACACAGAGGAGACACAGGGATACTGGACCCAAGGAGGTTCTCGCTCAGCCGATCGATCAGGAGACTATTTCTGTATGTTTGTCCTCTGGGCTGTGTAGACAAAGGGTACACCTGGGGTTATTTGTTTTCCTTCTCCTTTTTAAGAGTGACACCCAACTTAGTGTTGCTGGCATCCGCAGGATCAAGTGTGTCGATTCACACCGTGGATATCTGAATGAGGATTTCTTATTAAATCTCTATTTTCCTCTCAAGTCTGTGGGCCTCTCTCTTCCAGACAGGACGCACACAGTAATGTGTTCACTGAGCCGACTGTTTGATCCAAAGCGACCAAAAACAGGGGGGGGGGTTTGAACCTGTGTCCCAGGATGGTGTTTCCAAGCTAACGGTGTCTCCTGTGTTACAGGCCTATGCGTCTGGCTGTGACGTTGTGATTCTGGGCAGTGACTTTGAGAGGCTGCAGATTATTCCAGGGGCCAAACATGGCAACATCCAGGTGGGCTGTGTGGACTGTTCCCTGCAAGGTGGACAGGTGAGAGGGCACACCTGTGTGTGTGTGTGTGTGTGTGTGTGTGTGTGTGTGGGTGTGTGTGTGTGTGTGTGTGCGTGCGTGTGTGTGTGATGAGTGCTATATCTGCTGAAACAGGAAGCTGTTTGATAGACACCAAAGCCAAAAACTATAAACAAGCAGCTGACTGTCCAAGGAACCAGGAAAAAGACAGTCACAGTCTCGTGATAGCCATGGCAACAGGACGACCTTTAATCCCTCACCGGTGGGAACGGAACGTTCTTCAAGGTCGAGTCGCGACGTCGGATCAGTTATTCTCACGGGGAAAAAGGGAAGAAAGGTTGCATCCGTTAGAGAACCCAACCTCAGGCCTAGCCTATGTCCTGGCATCCCTCACCCTCAGGCCTAGCCTATGTCCTGGCGTCCCTCACCCTCAGGCCTAGCCTATGTCCTGGAATCCCTAACCCTCAGGCCTAGCCTATGTCCTGGAATCCCTAACCCTCAGGCCTAGCCTATGTCCTGGAATCCCTAACCCTCAGGCCTAGCCTATGTCCTGGCGTCCCTCACCCTCAGGCCTAGCCTATGTCCTGGCATCCCTAACCCTCAGGCCTAGCCTATGTCCTGGCATCCCTAACCCTCATCACACAGTACTCTGTGGGGGTGCAGAAGCTGCTGCGCATTCTGTAGGCTATGTGTCAGCCAGGAGACACAAGGCAAGCATCGGACAGGGCTGTGAAGACCGCTTGCCTTAGACATTCCACCAGGCTGTGAGGTGACCCCCGGTCAGCCTGTTTGGCCTATGTGTTCACTAGTTTGAATGAGATTAACCGATGTCTCCTGGAGTTCTGATGATGATGATGATGATGATGACTGGTCTGCTTGGTTAGGATTTTGTTACCATGGTCACAAGCCCCCAGTGTTGTCGTGGTTTTGAAGATCAGTTACAGTTGGCACTGCATTTCTTGGGTGTGTGTATTTGTGTTTGGGAGTGTGTGTGTGTGTGTGGGAGTGTGCATTTGTATGTGTGTGGGAGTGTATGTATTTGTTTGTGTGTGTGTGGGAGTGTATGTATTTGTGTGTGTGGGAGAGATAATCGATGTTAAGACATCTCTTATCTGTGTTGTGGACAGATTGCGGCTTCCTATGGAAGTATAGTGTGTATATTCCAGCCTGTTCTGCTTCAGAGCGACAGAACATCTACGGTAAGCCTTGCTCATTCTAACTCAAACCTACATTCTCTATACAATAATACATTTAAACCTAAACAAACACATTACATACAATGATAAAAGCAGATGGAAGCAAATGATTCTGGAGTAATATTCCGTCCAACATCAGTCCATCTCTAGAGAAGCTGTCTGTCAGTCCTGGCTAGGTTAAATATGATGTTTCTTTGAACTGAAAGCCTTTATCCAGTGTGATCCTGTGGTTGTTTTCTGTCTGTAGAAACCGAGCTACCAGTGGCAGAGGAGGGAGCATATTCTGCTGCAGTCTACAGCCCGGAACCTGGCATGGCACCCTGCTGGTACTGTCCCGCTATGTCCAGGGTTAACCTGAGGGGGTGCTGTGGAGCTAAACAGTAGTCCCCTTCATAGCTAGAAACATTTCTACCTTAAGAAAAACTTTTTATAAATACCCGATCCATCAAGTCTTCTAATTGATAATGATTCTCTTGATAAACCTCCCTTTCTCCCTCTCTCTCATTACCCTCTCTCTCTTTTCTCTTCTCTCTGTTTCTCCCTCTCTTCTCTCTTTCCCCCTCTCTCTATTCCCCCCCCTCTCCCTCTCCCACGCCTCTCTCTCTCTTCCACTCCTCTCTCTCTTTCTCTCTGTCCATACTTGTGGCCAGGCACCCATCTCCTAACCGGGTCCACGAGTCTACAGCTGTGGTCCTGCAGGGACGACTCCGAAGAGGAAGAGGGAGAGGAGGAGGAGGAGGATAGAGGACAGACAGGGCTGACCAGCGGAGATGAAGGCCAGAAGGCTGGGATGACCATCTCAGACTCCCATTCCTCCTGGAGGTGCATCTGGAACTGCAGGTATGCACCACACCACTAGAGGGAGTACTAACAGTTGATGCTGACCCCCAAATCTAGTTATTGACATTTTTACGTTGTTTATTTGTATTTTTTTGTCGGTGCGGAGTTACTGATGATGTCACTCTCCTGTTCAGTTGAGGAAGTCTAGACACGTTCCGCATCTCGGACGCTGTTTAATACTTTCCCCCTCATGTTCATGTTCAAAACCCCTGGAAGAACTGTCCTTTTTAATGAGCTCCCGTGTCTCTCGCTGTTTCTGATTGGCTCGTGTCCTCAGGACCGCCTCTCCGGTCCACCTGATGAAGTTCTCTCCCGACGGCGAGTTCTTCGCCACCGCAGGCCAGGTCCGGCTGGTTTGAGTCTCGTTAAGATGCATGTGTGTATGGATGTGTTTGAGAGAGAGTGTGTGTGTGTGTGTGTGTGTGTGTGTGTGTTTACCTGCGGCAGACATCCCTGCCCCTCTCTCCTGAAGAGGAGAGGTAGCTAAACAAACAGCAGTATTAATCCAGTGTTGTTGTTTAGGATGATTGCCTGGTGAAGGTGTGGTACAGCACATCTAAGTGGCAGGCTGGCGTCTCCAAGCTGTTCAGTCCTCCTGAGCCGGGCTCCCACCACGGTGATCTGGACCTGTCCTTCGTGTACCTCGCTCACCCTCGCTCCGTCACCGGCCTGTCCTGGAGGAAGACCAGCAGATACATGCCCAGGTAGGACTGCCGCCGCCCAGCTTAGCGGTTAGAGCGCACCAGGTGTGTGACCACCTGGTAATAACGAGACATGGTACTGGGCTTTAAGGAGCAGTTCCTAAATGAATCTGCCCAGATGAAAACTAGTTTTAAGAACCAGTCAGAACTGGTTTCAAGGAAAAACTGTTGTGATGACCTCTGTACAGAGGTCAAGACCTGTAGGGCCAGGGTCGTGACCCTCCTCTGCTCTCCCCAGGGGGTCTGTGTGTAACGTGCTGCTCACCTGCTGCAAGGACAGCGTGTGTCGCCTGTGGGCGGAGACTCTGCTGCCCGGCGACAGCCTCCTCTCCGGGCACCATAGCAACCACGTCAACGGCCAGCACAGCGACCCGCTCCTCGCCACGGCGACCGGGAGGAAGGCGTCGTCCTCCGCCAGGACGCAAAACAAGAAATCCCAGGAGGTGAGACAGCCAATCAGAGACGAGTGTTTTCTGTTCCTTTATTTATATATTTATTCATTGTTATTAAGAGCCAGAGGAAATATGTAAAGCGTGTAGTTGAAAGTTCTTGATGTTCGTTTGATTTGACCCAAGAGTTGGCGCTTTGGGAATCCTCTAATTGGTTTTGTCGTTCGGAAGAAGCGAAATCAAACCAACCTCAAGTGTGAGGATTGCCTGATCCTCTCCCTTTAACCATCAGGCTGAAAGAGAGATGAGAGAGAAGGACAGATAGGAGGAGGAGAGGAGAGAAGGCTTAGCAGAGTAAAAAGAGAGTTAATTAGGCTCCTTCGACAGGAAGCTGGGTTTTTCAGGCTTTGAAAGGCTTAAAACATCACTGAGGAACATTGGCCTCATTTCTGTCATCTCCACAACACTGTTCCATGGTGCTTCCTGGAGATACTGTGTTTTAGTGCTCAGAGTAAACTCTGTTCTGGTCGTGAGATTTGAGAGGCGCAGTCCTGGCCCCAGCTTACGTTGTGACTCCAGTTACACACACACACACACACACAGACACACACACACAGACACACACACACACACACACACACAGAGACACACACCAGACACACACACACAGAGACAGAGAGAAGCAGTACTCTGGGATTACAATATGGGTCATTAATTATTTGGTGTTTATCTCCCCTATTCTGGGGCTGTCGGAAATTTCCGAGCCGAGGGGAAGGTTATATCGCCGGGAAGAAGAAATGTAAATTCAGACAATTTGCCCTGGGGAAAGTGTGCTCTGTGTGTGGAATGATTCATTAAAACCCAGACTGTTGAGATTAGGACACTATATTAGTTATCCATCTGAGTCTCTGGAGCCGGGGTACAAGCTGAGAGAACTGTCTCTCTTTCTGTGTCTCTCTCTTTCTGTGTCTCTCTCTCTCTTTGTCTCTCTCCCTGTGTCTCTCTCCCTGTGTCTCTCTCTCTGTGTCCTCTCTCCATGTGTGTCTTTCTCTCTCTCTCTCTCTCTCTCTCTCTCTCTCTCTCTCTCTCTCTCTCTCTCTCTCTCTCTCTCTCTCTCTCTCTCTCTCTCTCTCTCTCTCTCTCTCTCTCTCTCTCTCTCTCTCTCTCTCTCTCTCTCTCTCTCTCTCTCTCTCTCTCTCTCTCTCTCTCTCTCTCTCTCTCTCTCTCTCTCTCCTCTCTCTCTCTCTCTCTCTCTCTCTCTCTCTCTCTCTCTCTCTCTCTCTCTCTCTCTCTCTCTCTCTCTCTCTCTCTCTCTCTCTCTGTCCTCAGGTGCTTGCTTGAACGACACGCATGCTAACAACCAAGGTATTTCCAGATCACTACTGCAGTGTGCTGCTTCTAACTAACGTCTGTACTCCTCCTTGCTCCCCCCTTCCTCCCCCCCCAGCTAAACCTACAAGAGTCGTGGAGGGTGTGTCGGGGCTGAGGGGCGTGGCCCAGCCCTCTCTGACTGGCTGCCTCCCTCAGCAGGCCGGCCGGCACCACGCCCACAAGACCACGGCCCCGCCCCCACGCAAATGGCCTGTGCCACTTCCACATCGCGGCCAGCATCAACCCTGCTACAGGTCAGAGGTCACACACACACACAGCATCAACCCTGCTACAGGTCAGAGTCCCACACACACAGCATCAACCCTGCTACAGGTCAGAGGTCACACACACACAGCATCAACCCTGCTACAGGTCAGGGATCACACAGAATCACCCATGAACGATCGGGTCGGTTTAACTTAACGGCACAATTGATTCACGAGCGTGACTGTTCTTAGATTGGGTTGGTTGCTTTTGATCTCCCAGACATCCCTCTGCTGCCCTCCATCTCCTCGCTGTGTGGTGCGGATGAGGAGGAGCAGGAGGGCCGTTCACTGTCCACTGGCTGAACAACAAGGAGCTGCACCTCACCTTGGCCATGGAGGTGTTCCTGCAGCAGCTCAGAGGCAGCCTGGAAGGGCAGGCCTCCGACCACACACACAGGGGTAGGAGAGACACACTCCTACACACACACACACATTACATTTACATGTAGTCATTTTAGCAGACGCTCTTATCCAGAGCGACTTACAGTAAGTACAGGGACATTCCCCCGAGGCAAGCAGGGTGAAGTGCCTTGCCCAAGGACACAACGTCAGTTGGCATGACCGGGAATCGAACTGGCAACGTTCGGATTACTAGCCCGATTCCCTCACCGCTCAGCCATCTGACTCCACCCACACAGGTGTAGGAGACACACACTACTGCACACACACACACACACACACACACATAGGGTAGGAGACACACACTACTGCACACACACACACACACACATAGGGGTAGGAGACACACACTACTGCACACACACATCAGCAGCTAGCCTGCGGCCCTCTACATCAGTGATCCTCTACATCAGTGATTTGTCAACCTCCTCCCCTCCCACCATCCATTTATGCTTTGTAGAAGACGTCGAGGCCAGTGAAGAGGACCCTGGCAGAGGACCTCCCTCTGAGGAGGCCGGGGGCGTGGCCGGGGGCGTGGCCGGGGCTGGGGCCGGGGCTGGGGGCCGGGGTTGCCCCTGCAGCCGCCTGCGCTGGCGGTGGAGCACCAGGTGGAGGTGCTCCTGGATGAGTGGAGCCGAGCGGCGGACATGCTGTTCAGCATCCACCCCATGGACGGCTCTCTCCTGGTCTGGCACGTCGACTGGCTGGACGAGTTCCAGCCCGGAATGTTCCGGCAGGTTCGAGGTGGGTGGAAAACGGTTCTGTGGTTTCCTGTTGTGTGTTCGGATCTGTGTTGACGGATTTATGAAATTGCGTAGCGTCGAGTGTCCTGGGGAGGACAGGTAAGGTTGAAATCGGTTATGACTGGTTCTTGAAACTAATTTTCATCTGGGCAGATTCATTAAATTACCTAACTGGGTCTATATGTGTTTAGTTTCATTCTCAAGGGTTATTTAGTTTTCTTCTCAGAAAGTCATTTATCTTTCTCAAAATGAGGAGTATTTGTGTGTTCAATTATTCTCAGTTTGTTATCAATAAAAATTTTATAGACCCCTCTCTCCCCCCCCCCCCCCATTTTCTACGTGATTTAGCCGTGAATAATTGCTTTGAAAACAAAGTGCTTCTCGTTCATAAACACAAGCCGTCATCTCTCCGCCGCGCTGATCCTCCCTGACAGAAACGTCTGTCTGATGCTCGTAGTAACGGCTCCTCTCTGACAGATGAAGTATTATCTACTAATTAACTGTGACGTTATATGAAATTGAAAAATTCCCAGGTTGCGTTTATCTGCAGAGAGGCCATTAGAGCTGCTATGAGACGTCAGGCAACTCTGCTGCCGCGTGCGAGGGCCTGTAGATCAGTGTCACCCCCCTTGATTAGCCATGCCTAGCTGCCTTCTGGAGATAAACTGGATCGTCAGAGAGGCCTGCTTGGGGTGTGTTTGATTAGCTTAACCCCGGACGAGGACGTCGATCATTGTCCCGAGAACTCATTTAAAGGCACCTGAAGTATTAGGTGTTGCATGTTAATGTAGAGCCATATAAACATGGGTCTGACTACCAACTTAATGTCTCTCTCTCTCTCTCTCTCCCCCCCCCTCCCCAGGTCTCCTTCGTGTCTCGTATCCCGGTGGCGTTCCCCACCGGCGACGCCAACTCCCTCAGCCGCAGCGTGGTGATGTACGCCTGCAACAAGAACGTGGACCTAGCCATCCAACATGGGCGCCGCCGCCCTGCCCGCAGCCTCCCCCGCTCCTCCTCCACCCTCATCAGCTACGGCGGGCAGGCCAAGGCCCCGCCCAGCGCCGGCTCTCGCCTCAGCATCTTCACCCCCAACGTCCTGATGATCTCCACCCACGCCGACGGCTCTCTCAACCAATGGGCCGTCAGCTTCGCCGAAGACTCCGCCTTCTCCACGGTGCTCAGCGTGTCGCACGTGTGGCGTTACTGCGGGCACCGCTTCCACCTCAACGACCTGGCCTGCCACCCCCTGCTGCCTCTGCTCCTCACCACCTCCCACCACAACGCCCTCCGCACGCCCGACACCGACGCCCTGCTGGCCGCCCCGGAGGAGGGCGGGCCCTCCGGGGGGGGGCGGCCCAGCAGGGTGTCCTTGGGGGTGTCCAGGGACCCCAGCGCCATCTACAGCGAGCTGGTGCTGTGGAGGGTGGACCCCGTGGGGCCCCTGTCCTTCTCCGGGGGCGTGTCGGAGCTGGCCAGGATCAACTCTCTCCATGCCTCGGCCTTCAGCAACGTGGCCTGGCTGCCTGCCCTGGTGCCCAGCAGCTGTCTGGGTGGGTGCTCGCACACACACACACAGAGCACACACACACACACACAGAGCACACACACACGCACTGAGCCCACACACACACACACTGAGCCCACACACACACACTGAGCACACACACATACACACACTGAGCCCACACACACACACACTGAGCCCACACACACACACACACTGAGCCCACACACACACACACTGAGCCCACACACACACACTGAGCACACACACTGAGCACACATACACACACACACACACACAGAGACACACACACAGAGACACACACACACACACACTGAGCCCACACACACACGCTGAGCACACACACTGAGCACACATACACACACACACACACTGAGCCCACACACACACACACTGAGCCCACACACACACACTGAGCACACACACTGAGCACACATACACACACACACACACACACAGAGACACACACACAGAGACACACACACACTGAGCCCACACACACACGCTGAGCACACAGACACACACACACACAAATACCAGATCTTGTATTCCCTGGGTCGTCGTATGTTCCTCGGCTCTGTTTGTAAATAAGCGTCTCCTTCTAATGAGAGCACAGCAGAGCTCTGAGGAGCCTTACAGCTGCAGCACGTCTAATACAGCTGCAGCTGGAGGCACTGTTACCAGGAGGAGGGGGAGGGGGGGGGTGTGTTCAGGTCAAAGAGGGGGAGGGTGATGATGATGTTTGTGATGAGGATAACGATGTTGCTGCTGCTGTTCCGCTGCAGGCATGTACTGCAGCTCCCCCAGCGCCTGCTTTGTGGCTAGCGACGGCCAGTCCCTGAGGCTGTACCAGGCTGTCATAGAGGCCAAGAAACTGTTGAGCGAGCTCTCCAACCCCGAGATCGCCGTACGTAAACAACACGGGCTTCCTGGTGGTGTGTCGGCCTGCATCTGGGGGTCAAACGTCAGCCCCCCTCCCCCTGTTCCTCTGGGTCAACTGTCTGCCTCTATGCTTTCAGAAATCCGTAGGGGAGGTGTTCAACATCATCAGCCAGCAGTCCACTGCCAAACCAGGCTGCATCATTGAGCTGGACACCATCACTGACTTTGTAAGATTTGACTGGAGTGATCTATATTACCAGTCACTCCAGACAGTGTTTAATTTGTTCTTCTTTGCTGGTGGAGGCGGCACTAAGTTTATCTTTTCTTACTGGCGTTGCTCCCATGCTTGTCTTCCTCTGTGGTGCTGACTGTGTGTGTGTGTGTGTGTGTGTGTGTGTGTGTTGTGCAGCAGGGGAAGGAGACCCAGTTGTTGCATGTGTTTGAGGAGGACCTGATCCTGGGCAGTGAGAGGCCCCAGGCCAGCCTCAAGCCTCCAGCCTCAGACTCTGGTAGGTCGTCTCTCCACAGCAAGCCTCCAGCCTCAGACTCTGGTAGGTCGTCTCTCCACAGCAAGCCTCCAGCCTCAGACTCTGGTAGGTCGTCTCTCCACAGCGAGCCTCCAGCCTCAGACTCTGGTAGGTCGTCTCTCCACAGCGAGCTGGTTCGAATCCCCCCTGGAATCCAGCTATAGTTCAGATCAGATAAGTGCAATATGATCATGTGTGTGTGTGTCTGTTTCTCTGTGTGTGTGTGTGTCTCTCTCTGTGTGTGTGTCTCTCTCTCTCTCTCTCTCTCTCTCTCTGTCTCTCTCTCTCTCTCTCTCTCTCTCTCTCTGTGTGTGTGTGTCTCTCTCTCTCTCTCTGTGTGTGTGTGTCTCTCTCTCTCTCTCTCTCTCTCTCTCTCTCTGTCTCTCTCTCTCTCTCTCTCTCTCTCTCTCTCTCTCTCTCTCTCTCTCTCTGTGTCTCTCTCTCTCTGTCTCTCTCTCTGTGTCTCTCTCTCTCTCTGTGTGTGTGTGTGGCAGTGTTCTGTGCCAGGTTCTTCCTGGTGGTGGTGGAGCTGACCCAGACAGGCAGGTCTCTCCTGCACATGTGGCACCTGCAGCTGGACGCTCTGCCTGTCACCATGGGTACGCACCAGCACTCAGATACACCCTGCCCCGTCACCATGGTTACGGACCAGAACCTGCACACGGTCCAAAAATACTTTCAAACGCAGTGAGGAAACTGTGCAACCCACAGTAACTGTAAACAATACAGTTAAAAGAAATATAACACATGACTTGTAAATTATAAGTATACTGGCAAGTGTGAATGAACTACAACACAAAAACGGATCAATACCTTTCAAAAGAATTAAGTTTCAACCATGCAACACTTTGAAGGGATTATTAGTGTACAAGCTACAACACATAAACAAAACTCTGTTTGTACCTGCTGTATCAACGACTCAACGACAAACCTAGCATGATGACTCCAGCATCTGTTCTAGTTGTACAATACATTCATTAGTGATACCAGCTGTACAGCAGTGATACTAGTGACCCCAGCTTTAGTGACCCCAGCCGTAGTGACCCCAGCCGTAGTGACCCCAGCCGTAGTGACCCCAGCTTTAGTGACCCCAGCCGTAGTGACCCCAGCCGTAGTGACCCCCAGCCGTAGTGACCCCAGCTTTAGTGACCCCAGCCGTAGTGACCCCAGCCGTAGTGACCCCAGCTTTAGTGACCCCAGCTTTAGTGACCCCAGCTTTAGTGACCCCAGCCGTAGTGACCCCAGCCGTAGTGACCCCAGCTTTAGTGACCCCAGCTTTAGTGACCCCAGCCGTAGTGACCCCAGCCGTAGTGACCCCAGCTTTAGTGACCCAGCTTTAGTGACCCCAGCTTTAGTGACCCCAGCTTTAGTGACCCCAGTGTGATGTTCCTCCAGAGGAGGCCCCTGCTCCGGGCTCGTCTCCCCAGAAGGGCTCGTTCAGCTTCAGCCCTCCTGCGGCGCGAGGGAGGCGGGCCCTGCTGCACCTCCAACCTGCAGAGCGCCCGCCGCCTGTCCCTGACCACCCTGCACCTCTGCAGCCAGGACGTCAGCCTGCCCCCGGGGGTGCAGGTCCTCACCGCCACGCCCTCTGCAGGTCTGCACTCACACCCAGAGCACACACAACACCCAGAGCACACACACACCCAGAGCACACACACACCCAGAGCACACACACACACACCCAGAGCACACACACACACCCAGAGCACACACACACCCCGAGCACACACACACACACCCAGAGCACACACACACCCAGAGCACACACACACACACACCCAGAGCACACACACACACACACCCAGAGCACACACACACCCAGAGCACACACACACCCAGAGCACACACACACACACCCAGAGCACACACACACACACCCAGAGCACACACACACACCCAGAGCACACACACACCCAGAGCACACACACACCCAGAGCACACACACCCAGAGCACACACACGCACACGTCAAGCCTAAAACCCCCCCATGGTTGTTGAAGGCGTAGGTGATCTTGTGTTCCAGGTCACCTGAGTGCCTCCTCCCTCCAGCCAGCCGGCCGCGCCCCCTACCTCATCGCCACTTCCTGTTCCGACAACCAGGTACGCTTCTGGCGCTGCAGCGTCACGGGGGCGGAGCCTCTGGCCTCCCCGGACCTCACCTACCAATGGGAGGAATGGCCTCTGCTGGTGAGGAAGGGCTGGCCAATAGCAGTGCGGTGAGCGTGTCGGGTCGACCAGTGGAGGTTAGCTGCTGTCACACGAGCCGGTTGGCCGTGGCGTACCGACACACCCCCTCCTCCCCCTCCCCCGAGCACCTCGTCACCGTACGCCATCCTGAGCCACACCCCTAACCCCAGCTCCAACCCTCACCTCTGTCTAAACCTCACCTCTGACCGCAGCCCAGCCCCTACCCCAGCCCCAACTCCGACCTCAGTCGTAGCCTCAACCCCAGCCTCAGGGCGCCTCTGGTCCACGTGGAGATCTTCCAGTGCGAGTCCACGGGAGGTTCCCAGTGGGTTCTAGAACAGACTCTGACTCTGGAAGACTCTGACCACACTCCCTCCAACAACAACATCCTCATCAACAACACCATCCACGTCCCTCCAGACAGCCCCCCGGACCTGCCCCCCCCGGACCTGGCCCCCCTCCTGCCAGGAGGGCCTCGGCGGGGGGCCCCTGGTCCACCTGGACTGGGTCTCCAGGGAGGACGGCTCCCACATCCTGACGGTGGGGGTGGGCTCCAGGCTCTACATGTACGGCCTGCTGTCTGGGAAGCCCCCAGAGCTGGGCCTGTCTGGGGCGGACAGGCCCAGCCACAGCCCTGCCCGGATGGTCCTGCTGCGCTCCGTGGAGCTGGTGTCGTCTGTGGAGGGCTCCCTCCCCGTGCCCGTGTCCCTGTCCTGGGTCCGGGACGGCATCCTGGTAGTGGGGATGGACTGTGAGATGCACGTGTATTCCCAGTGGCAGCCCCCCTCCAGGCCTCCACCCGCCCCAGACGCCAGGGGCAGCTCCTCGTCCATCCCCTCCACCCTCCAGCAGAGCCAGGAGGAGGGGCTGGCCCCGCCCTCGGCCCTGGCCCCGCCCAGGAGGGCGTTGACACGCTCCATGACCAGCCTGGCCCAGAAGCTGAGTGGGAAGAAGACAGCGTACGGACCTGCCCGTGGAGATGGAGGACTGCGGGCTGTTTGAGGCAGCGCACCACCCTCTCCCCAACCCTGCCCCAGTACCACCCAGTCCAGCTGCTGGAACTCATGGACCTGGGCAAGGTAGGAACACACAAACACTAATCAGCTATCAACTCAAGAAGGCAAAGCAGCTAAATAAATCATACAATGACGTGCATTTCATTGGTTCCAACATGCTGTTGCAGGTGCACAGGGCGAAGGCCATCCTCTCTCACCTGGTGAAGTGCATCGCCGGGAGATTGTTGCCCTTAGAGACAGCTCCACCAGTCAGGAGCGACGTCTCCGGTCCCGGGCCATCAGCGCCGGCGGCAGCACGGCTCGCGACTCCCGCTTCCCTCAGCAAGGCCGAGAGCTCCGCCTCCGACTACACGGAGATCGACTCCATCCCCCCCTTGCCCCTCTACGCCCTGCTGGCGGCTGATCAGGAGACAAGCTCCAAGCCTGGTAGGTCTCTCTTCCTCCTCCTCCTCTTCCTCCTCCTCCAAGCCTGGTAGGTCTCTCTTCCTCCTCCTCCAAGCCTGGTAGGTCTCTCTCTCCTCCTCCAAGCCTGGTAGGTCTCCACCCCTACTCTCTCCCTATTCCCCCATCTCCCTCCCTACCCCCCTCGTCTCCCCTTTCCCCCTCCTCCCCACACAGCCTTCTCCTCCCCTCTTCAATCCCTTACCCCCATTGGATGAGAGTGTCTTCTCTGACTCCGCCCCCCTCCCCAGTAGACCAGCGGGGCAGTGTCAGCGGCGACAGCGGCCATGGCTCCAGCCAGACGGACGCCTACGACGAGCTCTTCCACGCGCCCCCTGGCGCCGACCTGGACGGCGAGGGCGAGGACGCGGGGTCGAGGTCATCGACCTGTCCAGGTACAGCCCCGCCTTCTTCGGGCCGGAGCACGCCCAGGTGCTCTCCAGCCACCTGCTGCACTCCAGCCTGCCTGGACTCACTCGCATGGAGCAGATGTCCCTCATGGCCCTGGCCGACACCATCGCCTCCACCAGCACCGACCTGCGCGCCTGCCAGGCCCAAGAGCAAAGGTCAGAGGAACGCAGGGAGATTACATTTACATTTAGTCATTTAGCAGACGCTTTTATCCAGTAAGTACAGGGACATTCCCCCCGAGGTAGTAGGGTGAAGTGCCTTTCCCAAGGACACAACGTAATTTTTGCATGGCTGGGAATCGAACTGGCAACCTTCTGATTACTAGCCCGCTTCCCTAACCGCTCAGCCACCTGACTCCCCGCTCAGCCACCTGACTCCCCAGATTAGGGTTCAGATTAGCATTAGATTAGATAGGGTTTAGATTATAAGATTAGAACAGGTTTTTAGATTTACAATAAATAAGAACAGGGTTCGGATTAATATTCGATTAGAACAGGTTTTAAAATATGTGATTGAGATGCAAAACACATAACTAAACGTGATGGTGGAACATGTTGTGGCGTGCCCAGGTGGAGAGACGTTGGATGAGTGCGGTCTGAAGTTCCTGCTGGCTGTGAGGCTCCACACCTTCCTGCTCACCTCCCTGCCCCCTGCTCACCGCTCACCACTGCTCCTCCAGGGTAGGCCCACAGACGCTGTGTGTGTGTGCTCTGTGTGCTCAGTGTGTGTGTGCTCAGTGTGTGTGTGCTCAGTGTGTGTGTGCTCAGTGTGTGTGTGTGTACTCGGTGTGTGTGTGCTCAGTGTGTGTGTGCTCAGTGTGTGTGTGTGTTTCTGTGTCTTGTTAACTCACTCACTTACCATCCTCACTGCCTCTTTCTCTCTCCTTCCCCATTTCCCCTTTCTCCTCATCTCCTCTCCCCCCTCTCCCCCTCTGTCTCTCCCCCCCTCCCCCTCCTCTCCTCTCCCCCCTCTGCTCTCCCCTCCTCTCCTCTCCCCCCTCTCCTCTCCTCTCCCCCCCTCCCCCCTCTCCTCTCCTCTCCTCTCTCCCCCCCTCCCTCCCTCCTCCCTCCCCCCCTCCCCCCAGGCCTCTCCACCTGTCACTACGCCTGGGCGTTCCACTCGGAGGCGGAGGAGGAGCTGGTGGGCTTGCTGCCGGGGCTGCAGAGAGGGGACCCGTCCTGGGCAGAGCTGTGCTCCATGGGCCTGGGCTGGTGGCTCCGCAGCGGGGACAAGCTGCGGCGTTGCATCGAGAAGGTCAGGGGACGACAATAGAGATGATGACATCTAAATAAGGGGAGTCAGGTGGCTGAGCGGTAGGGAGTCGGGCTAGTAATCTGAAGGTTACCGGCTCTGGATAAGAGCGTCTGCTAAATGACTAAATGTAAATGTAAGATATGATTTTAGACATGTAGAGGTGTGGGTGTGTGTGTGGGTGGGTAGTGCAGGGTTTAAGATAACAACATGTTAGTGCAGGGTTTATATAACATGCAGTTAGAGTAGAACAGGTTTAGATAACAACATGTTAGTGCAGGGTTTATATAAACATGCAGTTAGAGTAGAACAGGGTTTTAGATAACAACATGTTAGTGCAGGGTTTATATAACATGCAGTTAGAGTAGAACAGGGTTTAGATAACAACATGTTAGTGCAGGGTTTATATAACATGCAGTTAGAGTAAGAACAGGGTTAGATAACAACATGTTAGTGCAGGGTTTATATAACATGCAGTTAGAGTAGAACAGGGTTTAGATGATGTTTGTGTATTGATGTACCCAACATAAGACAGAGCGAGGGAGGAGTCAACAGCAGGGAGAGAGTTAGCATCTCCTTGTCAAGTCTAAAAGTTAGTACTTTTCTGATCAATGCATGACCTACATAAGTCATACCTGCGACTTCACACTGCTGTTTGTGTTGTTGTTGTTCATGGTGCGTCAGGTTGCCAAGGTGTCTTTTCAAAGGAACAACGATCCTCTGGATGCAGCCGTCTTCTACCTGGCTATGAAGAAGAAGGCGGTGGTTTGGGGGCTGTACAGGTACGACTGCAGACGCACTCTGCCTCTGTCACGCTGTACATCCTGCCCCCCTCTCCCTCTTTCTCTCTGTCCTCTCTCTCCTCTTTCTCTCCCTCTCTGTCTCTCTCTCTGTCTCTCTCTCTGTCTCTCTCTCTGTCTCTCTCTCTGTCTCTCCCTCTCTCCTCCCTCTCTGTCTCTCTCTGTCTCTCTCCCTCTCTGTCTATCTCTCCTCTCTCCCTCTCTCTCTCTCTCTCTCTCCCTCTCTGTCTCCTCTCTGTCTCTCTCCCTCTCTGTCTCTCTCTCTCCCTCTCTCTCTCTCTCCCTCTCTGTCTCTCTCTCTCCGTCTCTCTCTCCCTCTCTGTCCTCTCTTTCTCTTTCCTCTCTCCCGCTTTCTATTCCTCTCTTTCCCTCATTCTTTCACACAAACATGCCCACGCTCACATCTACTCAAACTGTCTCACTCACTCATGCACACTATGCTCTCGTTCTCACACACACACACACACACACCTCTGCCCCCTGTAGACGAGCTGAGCTGCGCTCCTGTCACCTCCTAGCACGTCTCGACGTCTCTCTTGTTGTGCCTCCTCACAGGTCTCAGAACAACTCCAAGATGACAGCCTTCTTCAGCAACAACTTCAGCGAGGAGCGCTGGAGGAAGGCGGCGCTGAAGAACGCCTTCTCCCTCCTGGGGAAGCAGCGCTTCCAGCACGCTGCCGCCCTTCTTCCTATGGCTGGCTCCCTCAGGGACGCCGTGGAGGTGAGCTGACAGCTAGGAACAAGCAGGATAATTGCAGCATAGAGTTTGTGCAGGGTACATGAAGTATGTGCTTCTATAATGCAGGATATATGCAGTATATAGTTATACAATGCAGTACTGTGTATAGCTTATTGAGACTGGCCCACATAGAGGACACCTCTCCAGCCTATTGAGACTGGCCCACAGACAGGAAGCTGAGCGGTGCTGTTGCCGTGGTTCCCCAGGTGTGTGTGGAGAAGCTGCAGGACTTGCAGCTGGCTCTGGTCATCGCCAGGCTGTACGAGTCCGAGTTTGCGACGGCCTCCACGTACAAACGCATCCTCCACAGACACGTGCTGGGCCGCGACACGCAGGTAGGCCTCCGCTGACCCCTGACAGGAAGCAGTCTTACTGCTGACACCCTCCCCTGGATACGATGATACTTGATCAGTCAGAAGGGTGCAGAAGGGGCTAACAGCAGCTGTTTCTTCTCCCTGCTCCGTGTCGTGGGACCAAGATGGCTCCCCACCCTGACCCCTTCCTGCGCAGCATGGCCTTCTGGGTACTGGAGGACTACAGCCACGCTCTGGACACCTTGCTGGAGCAGCCTGCCAGCAGCATGGGTACACACACACACACACACACACACACACACACACACACACACACACACACACACACACACACACACACACACACAGGAACAACACACACACACACACACACACACACACAGGAACAACACACACACACACACACACACACACACACAGGAACAACACACACACACACACACACACAGGAACAACACACACACACACACACACACACACAGGAACAACACACACACACACACACACACAGGAACAACACACACACACACACACACACACACAGGAACAGTACACACACACACACACACACACACACACAGGAACAACACACACACAGGAACAGTACACACACACACACACACACACACACACACACACACACACACACACACAGGAACAACACACACACACACACACACAGGAACAACACACACACACACACACACACACACACACACAGGAACAACACACACACACACACACACACACACAGGAACAACACACACACACACACACACACAGGAACAACACACACACACACACAGGAATAGTACACACACACACACACACAGGAATAGTACACACACACACACACAGGAACAGTACACACACACACAGGAACAACACACACACAGGAACAGTACACCCACACTGTGGTTCTCTCTGGTTACTGTGTCAGTATAACGCTGTGTGTCCTTGCAGGTGTGTCGTCCATGTCTCCCTGCAACCCGGAGGTGTTTAACTTCTACACCTTCCTCCGCACCCACCCCCTGCTGCTCCGCCGCCACCTGGGCTCGTCTGAGCGCGCCCGCGGGGGCCTGACGGCGCAGGGCCGCCGGCCCGACTCCATCACCCTGCTGGAGAGGAAGCTGTTCTTCACGGCGGCCCACACACACCTGCAGGCGGGCTGCCCCATGCTGGCCCTGGAGGTGCTCTCCAAGATGCCCAAGGCCCACACCCGCTCCAGGGTGCTCCTCAGCCAGGACCACCCCGCCTCCGGAGCCTCGGAGCCGGGCGCGGGGTCAGGCGAGGGGGAGGCTTCCAGGAGGGAGCAGGCCTCGGAGCTGGATTGGTCCCAGCCGGTTGTGAACGGGACGGAGTCTCTGTCTGGCAGCTTGTCGGTCAGCCGGTCGGAATCGGTGCTGAGCTTTGACTGGAGCCAACCCTGCCTGGCCCCGACAGAACCCCTGGACCTGAAGTGGGATGATGAGGAGGAGGAAGGGGGGGGCTGCGTCGAGGAACGAGGGGATGCTAATAACACCCCCGTCGTGCTCCAGGACTCCGTCTCCCCGTCGACGGAAACCTCCGTCACCCCCGACGACGACGATGCCGTCGTCGTGGCAGCGTCAGACGACATCCTGGCGGCCCAGCTGAAGTTCGGCGCCTGCCTGAAGATCCTGACGGCGGAGCTGCGGACGCTGGCCAGCGGCTCAGAGCTGGACGGGGGCAAGCTGAGGCACCAGCTGTGCCTCTGGCTGGAGAGGGAGGTGGCAGCACTGAGGAGCGTCTGCAACTACACACCCTGCCTGGCCCTGGACCAGGACCAGGCCCAGGCCCTGGAAGGGGAGGGAGCCGGGGGAGACGAGAGGGGGGAGGCTGGGGAGGGCCGGGGCAGGACCCGGAGGCTGTGGCTCCAGAGGAACCAGCCCCTGCTGAGGATGTTCCTGAGCTACTGCAGTCTGCACGGCTCCCATGGAGGAGGGCTGGCCTCCGTACGCATGGAGCTCATCCTGCTGCTGCAGGAGTCCCAGCAGGTACACACACACACACACACACACACACATGGAGCTCATCCTGCTGCTGCAGGAGTCCCAGCAGGTACACACACACACACACACACACACACATAGAGCTCATCCTGCTGCTGCAGGAGTCCCAGCAGGTACACACACCACACGCACACACACACACACCACACGCACACACACACCACACACACACACACCACGCACACACGCACACAGGATGACAGCTACCCCTGCCTCAGCCTGAATGTCTGGCTGCTGTTCCCCATCCCAGCAGCTCTCTGCTCCTCTCTGTCACCTCAGCTGGTTACACCCTGACGTCTCCTTCCTGGGCTGTTGTTTGTTTACTTGATGTGTTTTCCTTCTGTGTGTGTGTGTGTGTGTGTGTCTTTTCAACGTGTATTTGTGCATGTGTCCTCGTGTGTGTGTGTGTGTGTTTGTTGTGTGTACGTGTGTTTGTGAGTTGTGTGTGTGGTGTGTGTGTGTGTGTGTGTGTGTGTGCGTATCCACATGTGACACCCTCGTTCCTCCCCTATCTTGCGTCTCCAGGACGACAGCGTCCAATCAGCGATGGCTCCCAGTCCACACCACCCCTCCATCCCTCTCCTATTGGCTTGTACTGCCAGCGCCAAAACCGTGGTAGCCAATCCCATCGTCCACCTGACCAACCTGACCCACGACATCCTGCACACCATCAACGCCCTGGACTCGCCCCCTCACCCTGACCTGGTCAACAACGAGGTCTCACACACACACATCATAAACCATGATCCTTTTAGTCTCTCGGTCTACAGACAGATTGGTTCTGTTCTGACTGGTTCTGTTCTGACCGGTTCTGTTCTGACTGGTTCTGTTCTGACTGGTTCTGTTCTGACTGGTTCTCTTCTGACTGGTTCTGTTCTGACTGTTCTGACCGCTGCAGATCTACGTGATGCACAGCTTGGCTGCCTCCCTGTCTGCCTGCATCTACCAGTGTCTGTGTGATGGACACAACCACAGGTGAGCCCGTCTGCTGGAGAAATGGAGAGAGAGAAGAGTTGATGATGACGGGGGATGTTTTAAAGATGTTTTAAACTCTTGTGTGTGTGTGTGTGTGTCTGCGCCCTCAGCCAGCCCACATATTGTTGACTTGGTAGGGCTCTTTGTTTAGTGAGAAGCCCCTGTTTTCCTACTTTGCTTCTCACCACACACACACACACACGCCGCACCCCTCCTGTGCACACAGACGCAGCAGTCAGACCAAATTAGCTTCTTCTTCTAATTTAACACGTTCTTTGTTATGCTAATTAACCCCCTGGGAAGTCGATGTTTTGCCCGTGTAGGAGAGAATTTGGGGGAAGGTTTGCTGTAGTGTTTCCACGGTTATATTGTGTGTGTGACATCGGAGAGGTGCTATGCAGGTCAGGGGACGGCAGTCAGTGTTAGTGACATCACTACGATCCTTCTCCTCTAACCTGCTCTGGCTTTCACCAGAACACACACACACACGCGACCATATTAAGCACAGGCTTGGATATGTCTGCCAGGAGGGAAGTTTAGCAGTGGATTTGGCCTGTTAGTGAGAACAATATAGAGTGGTATTAGTCTTATTATGTAGTTAGTGAGTCGCCATCCAACACAACCCTTCATGCCTCAGCTGTCCCTGGGCCCTATCCTCCTCTTCCTGTTCCTCTCCTCCTCCTCTTCCTGTTCCTCTCCTCCTCTTCCTGTTCCTCTCCTCCTCTTCCTGTTCCTCTCCTCCTCTTCCTCCTCCTCTCCTCTTCCTCCTCCTCTCCTCTTTCTCCCCCTCTCCTCCTCCTCCTCATCTCCGTCCTCCCATCCCCCTCTCTCCCCTCCTCTTCCTCTCCCCATTAAGCGAGAGCTCTTTGATGTGGGGATGAGGTTCAGGGCATCATCCTTACATCTGCTGTTGAGTTCTTGACTGTAACCAGAGGGTTACACTGTACTACTTACTGTAGTCATGGAGTCGTGAGGCTGTCCTATCAGCATTTCATGGGTGCAAATGGATTCTCCTTTTACGAAGAAAGACCTCTTGAGTTTCTGAAACTCGGTTTCTGTAAATGTTTGAAGAATGTAGAACAGGCCAGCATGATGTATTTACTCTCAGCTAGGTGGGTAACTCACAGCTTTTAACCGTACAGCGAAAGGTATTTTTCACCCAAACACTCACATGGAATTCTTTTTTTTAAGAGGATGAAAAAGAGAGGGAGAAATCAATTGTCAGACTATAAACCTTTTTAAAAGGTTAAAAAAACTCAAAACCTCTAATGAATGACACCCCCCCCCCCCCCCCCCCCCCCCAAAAAGTGGAATCATCATGTTGTTGTTTGTTTGCTTGCAGTCATGTGAACCAGTTCACGGGCATGGTGTACCAGAGCGAGCTGCTGTGTGCCACGCCCCCCCCCAGGACCGCCAGCCTGGAGGGCACCCTCCTGCCCAACACCCCCCCCGCCCAGTGGCCAGGTACACCTCGCCCCAGACCCCCCCACCGTCTTCACTCTCCCACTGGATGAGTGAAGCGCATGCTGTTCACTGCTCTGAGGTTCAGTTTGACTGTCCCATCTTTGCTGTCTTTCTCCTCCTCTCCCCGCTCCCCTCCTTCCCTTCATCTCTCCATCCACCTCCCACTGCCCCTCCTCCTCTCTCTCTCCCTGTCTCCTTCCTCCTCTCTCTCTCTCCCTGTCTCCTTCCTCCTCTCTCTCTCCCTGTCTCCTTCCTCCTCTCTCTCTCCCTGTCTCCTTCCTCCTCTCTCTCTCCCTGTCTCCTTCCTCCTCTCTCTCTCCCTGTCTCCTTCCTCCTCTCTCTCTCTCTCTCTCCCTGTCTCCTTCCTCCTCTCTCTCTCCCTGTCTCCTTCCTCCTCTCTCTCTCCCTGTCTCCTTCCTCCTCTCTCTCCCTGTCTCCATCTTTCTTTCCCTACCTTTCTTCTCCTTCCCCCTCCCTCCCTCCCTCCCTTCCTTCCCCCTCCCCCTCCCTCCCTTCCCCCAGGCATGGCGTCTCTGGTGCGGCTGCTGAGCTCTGCGGGGGAGGACGTCCAGCCGAGCGTGGCCGTGCTGCTGTGTGAGATCCTGTCCTCCGTCTTCCTCAGCCTGTTCGTCCACGGCCTCGCCACTCACTCCAGCAACGAGCTGTTCCGCGTCCTGGCCCACCCCCTCAACAGCAAGCTGTGGGTGGCCGTGTTCGGGGGCGGGGCCATGACTCCCGCCCTGGAGAAGGCCGGCCCAGTGGGGTCCCCCCCTGGTGGGTGTATGAGGCACGGCTGACCTCCTCCCTCTACCTCTCTCTGGGGGTGGAGGGAGAGAGGGAGACAGATGGAGAGAGGGAGACAGAGAGAGGGAAGGAGACAGAGAGATGAAGAGAGGGAGACAGAGAGATGAAGAGAGGGAGACAGAGAGATGAAGAGAGGGAGACAGAGATGAAGAGAGGGAGACAGAGATGAAGAGAGGGAGACAGAGAGATGAAGAGAGGGAGACAGAGAGATGAAGAGAGGGAGACAGAGAGATGAAGAGAGGGAGACAGAGATGATAAACGGAGGAGACAGGGAGAGGGAGACTAAGAGATGGAGACAGGCAGACAGAGAGATGAAGAGGAGGATAAAGAGACAGAGAGAGGACACAGGGAGGGATAGAGAGACAGAGAGAGGACACAGGGAGGGATAGAGAGACAGAGAGAGGATACAGGGAGGGATAGAGAGACAGAGAGAGGATACAGGGAGGGATAGAGAGACAGAGAGAGGATACAGGGAGGGATAGAGAGACAGAGAGAGGATACAGGGAGGGATAGAGAGACAGAGAGAGGATACAGGGAGGGATAGAGAGACAGAGAGAGGACACAGGGAGGGATAGAGAGAGACAGACGACAAGTGTTTTTTGTTCAATTTTTTTTACACCTTATCGACACCTGGGGTGTTTGTCTTCAGTGTCGCCCTCCAGCGAGGACGTGGACAGGAAGAGGCGGCGCTTCCGGCTGCTGTCATCACGGAGCGGCTCCAGGGAGGCTTCTGATAGGCCGGGGCCAGAGAGGGAGGGGCCAGGCAGCCCCCCGCCGGTGGTGGAGCAGCAGGAGGCGGCCATCTTTAAAGAACACTTCGTCCCTCCTGAACTCAGTATCTGGGATTTCTTTATCGCCAAGGTAACCCGGGAACTTCCTGTTTGTCAAACAGATGAACGTTTAAGGACGTTCAAGTGAATCCGTTTCAACGAGTCTCGATGGATTTCAGGTTTTTAAGCAAAGCTTTTACTAATTATTTTGGTGTGTGTGTGCTTGTGTGTGTGTGTCTGTAGCCTTTCCTGCCCCCGTCAGAGAGCAGAGTGGAGTACGACTCTGAGGAGAGCCAGGACAGCCCGGAGGAGGAGGAGGAGGAGGAGGAAGAATATGACGAGGACACATTTCAATCCAGCTCTCCCCTCCGGGAACATTCCAACCACAACTCCTACAGGTACGACCTCCGACCTCTGACCCCTCCTCACATCGGTCCAGACCCAGGTCAACAGTTAAATACTGTGTGTGTGTGTGTGTGCTCCTGCAGCTGGTGTCTGATGCGTCTGTCCATGGTCCAGCTGGTTCTGGGAAACCTCAAGTCCTTCTACCCCATGGCTGGTTACGACCTGCTAGGTACGGTACCATGGCAACACACACACTCTGAAACTCCTGCACACAACACACACACATTCTTAGCCTTACACACACACCACCACTCCCCTTCTCCCAGCAAGACAGATTATACACACTCCAATACCCTTAGTACAACACACACACTTCCAGCATGACACACCACACACACACCACACACACACCACACACACACCACACACACACCACACACACACACCACACGCACACACACACACACACACACTCCGTTGTGTTTGTCTTTAGCCTGCCCCTGGGCAGCAGAGCTCCTGTCTGGGTGGTTGAAGATGAAGTCTTAGTTAAGGTCAGGTGTTCTGGGGCATTTTAGGTACAAGCACTCACGCTCAATTACCTTCTTCAAACATACCTGTGTGTGTGTGTGTGTGTGTGTGTGTGTGTGTGTGTGTGTGTGTGTGTGCGTGTGTGCGTGTGTGCGTGTGTGTCTACGTGTGTGTGTGTGTGTGTGTGTGTGTGTGTGTGTGTCTACGTGTGTGTGTGTGTGTGTGTGTGTGTGTGTGCGTGCGTGTGTGTGTGTCTACGTGTGTGTGTGCGTGCGTGTGTGTGTGTCTACGTGTGTGTGTGTCTACGTGTGTGTGTGTGTGTGTGTGCGTGTGCGTGCCTCAGACCTGCCCGTGGCCTCTCCTCTGTGCCATGCTGTGTTGAAGACGCTGCAGCGCTGGGAGCAGGTCCTGCTGAAGAGGCTGGAGCTGTTTGGAGGGCCACCGTGCAAGTACATCTCCACACACCCCCTGGACCAGCCCCCCGCCTCCGGCCCTGCCATCCTCAGACACAAAGCCCTGTTTGAGCCGTCCAACACACCCTTCAGGTGAGGACACTTATAGATCGCAGTCTGGAAGGGAGGGTGGTGCGCCTGATTTGAGTCACGCCAGCGCACCTGGTGGGCAGCCCTGTTTGAAAGTCTGAGGACAGCGTTTGGGACTAAACTTGTTTCGTCTTTAACTCGGTCTCTGATGTTCTCTCATCTCCCCTATCTCTCTTTTCTCTGTCTCTCCTTTTATCACTCTCTCTCATTCTGTCTCCTATCTTTCTCCATCCTTCTCTCTCTCCATCCTCCTCTCCCCTCCACCTCTCCCTCCCCCTCCTCCCTCTCTCTCCCTCCTCTCCCCTTCTCTCTCTCTCCCTCCTCCTCTCTCCTTCCTTCTCCTCTCTCCTCCTCCTCTCTCCCTCCTTCTCTCCCTCCCTCCTTCTCTCTCCCTCTTCCTCTCCCTCCCTCCTCCTCTCTCTCTCCCTCCCTCCTCCTCTCTCATTCTGTCTCCTATCTTTATTCATCCTTCTCTCTCTCTCCATCCTCTCCTCTCTCTCCCTCCCCCCCTTCCTCTCCCCCCTCCCCCTCCTCTCTCTCTCCATCCTCTCTCTCCCCCCTCCTCTCTCTCTCCCTCCTCCTCCCCCCTCCCCCTTCTCTCTCTCTCCCTCCTCCTCCTCTCTCTCCAGGTCCAGCCACCACTCTGCTCTGCCAGTGCGTCGCCTGTGGCAGTACCTGGTGAAGCAGGAGGAGATCCAGGAGACCTTCATCAGGAACATCTTCACCAAGAAACGAGATCCCAGCGAGGTATGAAGGCTGCCTCCCTCCTCTCTCCCCACCTCCTCTCTGCATGCACACAGCAGCTCCAGCAATCAAACACCTCACCATTGTTACTTAATAACACACATTGTGTCGCACCCCCCACCACCACCTCCTAAAAAACAAACCCCATCACTTACATTAACCACCCTCAGAGCAGCCCACACCATCCTTATTACAATCCATGCTACCTCTGACTCCCTCCTCCATACCTGGTATCTGTGATTGGCTCTGCATGCTCTCTTTGTAGTGGCAATCTGAATCCTTAATGCCAATTCATCTGTAATTCAAGTGTGTGTGTCTGTGTCTTTATGCCAGTAAATAATGAACACATGGATTAATGAAGCTCTGTTGATTAACAGCCTGATTTAATGACCGTCAAGTCTGTGTTTGCTGACTGTTTTGACTGCATGCCTCATCCCCCTCATTGTCTTGTCGTCTGGTTTTTGCCTGCTGCTCTCTGGGGGTAATTAAAGTCGGTTGAGGACCACAGTGTGACATGCTCAGACACAGCAGAGGAGCCTGGCCATAACCAGGTAGGGCTTGTGATGGTGGAGAGACTGGGGAAGGGCTGTTGGAGGTGGGGCTGGGTGTGTGCTGGGCTTGGAGGGGGAGGAGGTGGAGGGGTACTGGGGCAGGTACAGGTAGGGGAGGGCTATGTCTTCCCACAGAACAGATGCTGAAGTGCCTTGTCCCTTCTTACACAACCAGTAAAGACTAATTGTCTTTAGTCTGGAACACAGTGGTAGGTCAGGAAGGCTTCAGTAAAACGTGCAGTCGTATTGTGTTTCCTACCATGTTTAATAGTTCGGTTGTGTTTTCGTTGTTTTGGTATTTCACCTAGCTCATTTGTTTTCCTGCTGCGTTCTTGTCGTGATTTATAGCATTATGTTACCATGCTATCAGCGTAACGACATTTCAAGCTTGTTACACACAGTCCTAAGTAGTTCTTTCACCTGTCAAATGGATATTCGCGATGATAAATTTGACTTAAAAACAAAGTTGTTTTTTTAAGAACCAGGCCTGGAAGCAATTCTTTTTTTAACGGTAATGTCATGTGAAATACATTGCTATGCTTTTATCTGAAACAAAAATAGATGTATGTAGCTCTACAGCTCAAGGATACATTTATACTTAGTTCCCACGGGGAACTGCATCTTCATACACTTTAACAATACATCAAAATGCAATGTTAAAAATGTGAGACCTGTGCATATAATTATAGTGGAATTGTGTTGATAGGATGTAGCAGGCTTGTTGCAAGCCTTTTACTAACAGTTAGCATCATTCGTCCCTGCGTTCATGTTACGTCTAGCCCGATATAGCGGCTAGTCTGCTTCCCAGGCCCTCCGCTCATGTCGTATTAGCTTTTCTCCGCGCGTTTCATGTCACACATATTCTCAAGTGTTTCTTAAGTCTGTCCCATGACGGCCCCATGCCCATGTCAGCCTGGCGCTCTGCCGCCTCCGGTCATGTAATTACGGACGAAACTTGGAAGAAATAACCAACGAGGTCGGAACGTGGGTTTTGAAAAACCAGGGTGTGTCACGACTAATCTGCGTCGCCTGTGGGGCATTAGCGCGATGTGAAAATGGCAAACCGCCACATTTCGTTGCAAGCCAGACGTTGCATCCACTCGCTGGCAGAACGATGTGGTCTTTTCAGTTTGAATGAAAGCGGTGTTGAGGGGCGAAACTGGACAACGAGTTAGGACTGCAATATTCCTCCTCAGCCTTGGAAAGCAGGCATCATAGCAGCTATATTGTACTGTGCCGTGAAGCGATTACAAAGAACAGAATTAGAGGTTCTAATTCTGCATCATGGTTATAAAATAACCATGATGACCCTGCCGAACCGTGACTAAGCGATCGTAGGAGTTGCTCTCGACATGACTGTTATACTATAGCTAAACGGCGAGGGTTGAGAGGACGTGCTTACAAAAAGAAAAAATCCCAACCACGATGGTAAAGAAATGCCCCGACGCTTGTGTCCTCCAACAAACATTTCAGAAATCACAGAGTTGAGCAAGCAGGCATCTAAGCATTCATCCACCCTTCTGTGTTTGATGACCTGGGGGGCAGGTTTGTTTAATGGATTGGCAGACATGGCAGGGAAGGCAAATGTATATTCCTCCCTTCCTGTGGGGGTGTGTACCCGTGCTGATGGGGTATGTGGTGATTCACAGTGAACCATCTCTCCGTCTCGCTCTGTGCAGATTGAGGCAGACCAGGGATACCCTGGAGGGAAGGCGAGAATCATCCACAAGGAGTCTGACATCATCACGGCCTTCGCCATCAACAAGGTAGATAGCTCGTTGGAGAGAGGAAAGCAATTTAGAGATGGACGACTTATCTAGTCCTTATCCACCTCCTTCTTTTCCCTTCCTCCTTCCCTCTTTTTCTTTCTCCTCCCTCTGTTCGTTTCCAGGCCAACCGTAACTGCCTGGTGGTTGCTTCCACCCATGACATCCAGGAGCTGGATGTGTCTTCCATCTTGGCCACTCAGATCCTGACGTGGGTCGATGACGAGGCAGAGACCGAGGCAAAGGGGTGATTAACGTTCTCACACACACTTTCACAAAGCTTTTGTTGAGTGAGTCACGATGACCCTCAATGTGTCTTCTCTCAAACAACTCTCATAACATCTTCCTCTATCTATCTCCCTCTCTCTCTCTCACTCCCTCCCCATTCCTCTATCTCCCCCTCTCTCTCTCTCTCTCTCTCACTCCCTCCCCATTCCTCTATCTCCCCCTCTCTCTCTCTCTCTCTCTCTCTCTCCCTCCCCATTCCTCTCTCTCTCACTCCCTCCCCATTCCTCTATCTCCCTCTCTCTCTCTATCTCCCTCCCCATTCGTCTCTCTCTCTCAGCCTCAGCAATGAAGACTTCCTGATCATCCACGCCAGAGACGACTTTAACACGCTCCACGGCACAACTCCCTACACCCACAGCAGCCCAGGCACGCCCATCAACATGCCCTGGCTGGGGGGCCTTCAGACGGGCAGAGGAGCAGCCGTGGTGAGCCAACCCCTCCAGCCCTCCAGCCTCCCTGTCTCTTCTTGATTACATTTAGTCATTTAGCAGATGCTCTTATCCAAAGCGACTTACAGTAAGTACAGGGACATTCTCCCCGAGTCAAGTAGGGTGAAGTGCCTTGCCCAAGGACACAACGTCATTTGGCACAGCCGGGAATCGAACCAACAACCTTCGGATTAATAGCTCGACTCCCTAAACGCTCAGCCATCTGACCCCCTATGATCCTGATACGGTTAAAAAGTCAAGACCCTTGTTCGTGGACACTTTGTGGTTCTCAAATGAGCCTTTGTTATGGGGGAGGAGTAGGGCGAACGTAAAAATAACATTGTGTCAATATTTAGCATCTAGGGCTGTTATTGATGTCGGTTTGTTCGCACAGGGTTGTAGTCAGTGTGCTAACACGTTAGCCTCTTATTGCACTGCTACAGTACACAGGTGGCCTCTTTAAAGTAAAACTCTGGACGTTTGACCTACTGACGTGTTCTACGTTCCCTCTCCCGGTTCCAGCTGATCAAGAGGAACATCAACAACGTACGAAGGATGACCTCTCACCCCACCCTGCCGTACTGTGAGTAGCACTTCCTCTTCCTGGTCGGCAAGCCAATCAGATCCTCGGAAACTGGTGTAGGATGGGAATAGGTACTGGGTTAGGAGAGGGGGGATAGGTGATGGGGTAGGATGAGGTGTCCGTGTAGCGTGGCTGGACACAGACGGGTGGTCTGACTGTGTTGTACTCCCAGACCTGACGGGGGCTCAGGACGGCAGCGTGAGGATGTTCGAGTGGGGCCACTCCCAGCAGATCACCTGCTTCAGGAGCCCAGGGAACACCAGGGTCACACGGATCCGCTTCAACCACCAGGGGAACAAGGTAGGACCCCTGGCAGGGCCTGCTCAACGCCCCAGACAGGATGCCCTGTACCACCACTGTGATCTGATAGAGTGTGTGTGTGTGTGTTCCAGTTTGGTATAGTGGACTCAGACGGAGCCCTGAGTCTGTGGCAGACCAACACCACTGGGAACACACCTAAACCCTACCTGGTGAGACCTCCACACCTCTCCATGGATCTCTCACCTCTCTCTGCCTGTCTGTCTCTGTCTGCCTGTCTCTCTCTCACCTCTCTGCCTGCCTGTCTCTCTCTCACCTCTCTGCCTGCCTGTCTCTCTCTCAGCTCTCTCTCTGTCTGCCTGCCTGCCTGCCTGTCTCTCTGTCTGCCTCTCTTGTTTTCCAGCTGTGTTGATGATGTTGTTGTTCTGTCAGACGTTACAGTGCCACAACAAAACGGCTCACGACTTCGTCTTTGTGGGCTCCTCTTCTCTCATCGGCACGGCGGGCCTCTCCACTGACAACAGGTACGCACTGTACTGGGTGTTATACTGTACTGTACTGTAGTGTGCACCACGCTGTACTGTACTATAATGGGTCACAATACTATTTATTTTGTCCCTGTAGTTGTATCTCGTGGTAGACTCAGCACAGATGTTTTTAGAAACGGCTTTCTGTATTCAGGAGCTTGATGACTAAGCTGGACATCTTTTATTTACGTTCAGAATAAATAAATGACACGGTCATGTTTGAGTATTTAATGTGTGTGTGTGTGTGCGCGACTCCCCAGGAACGTATGTCTGTGGGACACGCTGGTGACTCCTATGAACAGCCTGGTCCATGGTGAGACTGCTGTACCTTAATACCCCTCCTACCTCACCACAACCACCCCTACTCTACTCCCCCAACCCCACTACAACTCCCTCCAGTATCCACTGAGTTCTAATGCCTGCAGGATCACGTGACCACCTATCTCTCTCTCTCCTCCCCCCCTCTCTCTTTATCATCCCTCCATCCTCTCTATCTCCATCTTCTCCATCTCAATCCCACCTTCCTCCATCCTCTCTATATCTCCATCTCAATCCCTCCTTCCTCCATCCTCTCTATATCTCCATCTCAATCACTCCTTCCTCCATCCTCTCTATATCTCCATCTCAATCCCTCCTTCCTCCATCCTCTCTATATCTCCATCTCAATCCCTCCTTCCTCCATCCTCTCTATATCTCCATCTCAATCACTCCTTCCTCCATCCTCTCTATATCTCCATCTCAATCACTCCTTCCTCCATCCTCTCTATATCTCCATCTCAATCCCTCCTTCCTCCATCCTCTCTATCTCCATCCTCTCTATCTCCATCCCCTCCATCCTCTCTATATCTCCATCCCCTCCATCCTCTCTATATCTCCATCCTCTCTATCTCTCCATCCCCTCCAGCCTTCTCCTGTCATGAGACGGGGGCGACGGTGCTGGCCATGGCTCCCCGGCAGCAGCTGCTGATCGTGGGCGGCAGGAAGGGCTGGCTCAGCGTGCTGGAGCTGGCCCACAGGGTCCAGCGCCAGGGCTTCCAGGCCCACGACTCCCCCGTCAAGGCCCTGGCCGTGGACCCCACCGAGGGCTGCTTCACCAGCGGCTCGGCCGAGGGAAACATCAAGGTAGCCTAGCTTCATTTAGCTTAGTTTAGTCTAGCTCAGCTTAGCCTAGCTTCATTTAGCTTAGATTAGTCTAGCTCAGCTTAGCCTAGCTTCATTTAGCTTCACTTAACTGAACTTATCTCGGTTTTGTATCATTTCTAATTTAGCCTAGGCTTCCTTAGCTTAGCCTATTTAAAATCAAAGTAATTGCCATAGAGATGCCTTGTGGTTAATTATGACTTATTAGAACACAATGGTAGGCCAGCCTAGCCTCGCAGCTATCTATTACCAACAACTCTACCTTGATCTCCAGTTAACAAGGAAGCAAGGGCTAGGTACAGGCTTAACTGAGTTCTCCAAACTTCAGTCCATACTTAAGTGTGTCTGACGTGTCTCCAGGTGTGGAGCCTGTCCACTCAGAGCCTGCTGCATGCCTTCCCCAACGAGCACGCCCGCCTGTCCATCTTCAGGAACCTGGGCACAGGCGTCATGCAGATCGACTGTGGGCCGACCAATCACGTGTTCTCCTGCGGCGCCGACGGGACCATGAAGATGCGGATCCTCCCGGACCGCTACAGCGTCGTCAACAACAACAACGGAACCCTCAAGAACGACGTCAAGTTCATCATCTAGAACGTCCAGAAGGCCCCGGAACCAGAAGCCTAGAAGGGGGGGAGGTGGTGAGCAGGTAGCGGGTGTTGGTACAAACAGGTTCTAGAAGGAATCCGACCCTAGAGCCCTCGGGTGTCGGACGCACCACGCTCAGCGGCGTGGGCTCAGTCAGCTCCGGAGCCCATTCTGGTTCCTGGTTCAGCCAGGGAGGAGAGGAACACCAGGTGACGAGGAGAGAAGGTACCGATCCCTTGACCACAAGAGAGGACCCTTCCTCCACCCTCTTCAGCTCTCTCCACCCTACCCCCTCCCCCCTCCTCTAAACCTACATAGACCAATCATGAGATTGGAACCCTGTACGAACGAGGATTCTATATGGAACTGTATTCTAAGTGGAATTCTAGTGGAGTTCTTTCGGAACTTTAGATTGTCCCTGTGTTGGATGGGTCCGGACCAATCGCGTAGATGAGAGCCCAAAGCGTGCGTGTGCTGTGTGTGACCTGGGTGACGGTAAGGTTTGTACTGGCACCAGAACCCGTTGTCCTTGCTTAGCTTGAGGCAATAAGGCCAGTTGATCTGATAAGCACATTTAATAACGAATCATGAAGATTGTCCGTTTGCACATTATTAAGGCTTACATCGTAGTAGAAGCTAGATAGCCTGAGAGCAAGTAACGCCTTAAGTAATAAGACGACTTTCCTGTGTGCAGTATTGATGTTGTCATGGCCTAGATTCAAACCATGGTATTAAGTGTCCTTATTAATCTTTATTACAGGTTATTACAGGAAGGATACCAGGCAGAAGCTGTCATGCTTAGTTGATGTTTTCTTAAGTAGATTTATCAAAAGTCTCTTGTCTAACTAGTTTTTTTTTAACAATATAACTGCACACTTCGATAATAAGCTAGCACAATGCCAATATCATCCTGAGAAATGTGCTTGAACCAAACAACGGTGATTCCACAGAGTCAAATGCAGCCTTACAAATGGTCTTTTAATTATTCCACAAGCAACGACACACTCCACTTTACTCCTGGTCTCACACGGACCACAGAAGCCTGCGTCATTGTGTCATGTGACGCCATCGTGTCATGTGACACATCTTTACGCAAAACATTCAGATGTTATTGAGAAGGGTCGGCACAAATACACAATGATGACTGCAGATTTTACCCTTCAAAACATCATTTTTTCATCCCCTTCTCTCTCTTTATTGCCAATTGCCTTCAGGAAATGGTCTTATAGCTCATTGATTGAATCTAGGCCAAAGTATTGTAATATATATTACTGCCTATGGTGAGAACTGAAGATGACATAATCACATAGACACTTTGATGTATTGAGCAATGCATAGCTAGCTGACATCTACAGAATAAAGTTAAACTGATGTAGGTTGATGTATATATGCTTTAGTTTGGGTGGGGATAAACTGGAGAAAAACCTTCGAGATGGTGGCTATATCGTTAAATCTGTAAATACAAAAGTGAAAACATGAAATTTCTCATAACTTTGTGCGTCTGTGATAGGTTTAGATTAGATAAACAATATCTAACATTAAATAGCAATCCCTGCTTTAAGAAATTGGACTGTTTGCAAAACACCAATTGTATTTATGAATTTTGCTGTTCATATACTGGAATAGAACCTCTGGTTCATGGTTGTGAGCATTCTAGAATGCTGGGTGAGTGAGGGTTCCGGATTGCGTCCTGGTTTTAGTGGGGGGGGGGGGGGGCGACAGGCCCAGAAGAGTGTTGCAATAGAATCCTCTACCTGGGTCAGAGGAAACAGGATTCATCTCAGTAGGCTCCGTCATGATGTAGACATCCGCTGCATAATAGAAGTTTCATCCTTCAGAATGAGTGGGGGGGGGTTTAATCAGAATTCCAAAGCAATTAAACTATAAAAAGTTTCAATAAACACTTCTATTTTTAGTTTTGTAATCGAAGTAGATGTGTAGTGCATTGGTGTTAATTACCCGAGCTAGGTGTTTCAGCTGGTCTTATATAACATATCTGGGTGTACGGTAGCTTAGAGCTGGTGCTTACGGCAGACTAGATGATAACGAGGATGATCCACACCATGGTACTGCAGTCAGGCTTCCAGTACATGACCCATATCCCCTTTAATCATTCAAATGTGAATATATATACACTTCAGATACTTCTAATTTTTTATTAAATATAATTATGTGGATTACATGTTAATCTGACTATTGTACATCTAAAGTGAAATATATTAAATCTACTTGATGGAAATGGATGTCCTGGGTCGTCTCGTTCTTGCTCGCAAGCTGAAAAAGCGTGTTAATCACACGAGAACAGGATTGGATATCATTTTTATTATAACAGAATATTTCTTTTTTTGTACGTTGAATATCTTTGTTACATCGCTATCGTCTGCTTGTTAAAGTTGGGTCACACTCCATTACAACTCTCGAGAGCAGATGTGAGGTCTCTTAGACTGAATATCAGGATAGACTCAAGCAGTCGTGGGCTGAAACTAAGATGAAAAAGCTTTTGTTTCTACGTTTTCTACATGGAACCAACTGCCATCGCATAAACAGTTCTCAGGCACAGTAAACCTCCCTCGAGAATCTAGTCTCTGAATCCAGTAGTATATAAACATATGACTACTATATATTAACTGCTACATGATTTAACTGGACATTGGTGCAATTCTTTAACCATTAGTATCTCAACAGCTTAGTATGTAACAAACAGTATAAGTACAAAGTAGCAGGTTATAAAAATCACTCGGAAATCTGTTCACACAATCACAATTCAGTCAGCGGTCTCTCCAATGCCATGAACCCTGATCAGTATGAAGTATATTTAGTATCAACAGCATCTACAAATCACCTAAATCAGTATAGAACATACAGGAGATGTGATATTCTGTCATTTTGCTCCTACTGATGTAGAACACAACTGGACAGGTCAGATTAGTGCAATTACTGCCACCTCAATGAGCTGAGGGGTGGGGGGATGGGTGAGTCTCAATAGTTTAAAGCAGCATCCTCTCCCCTCTGTTTGGGACTGTACGACACAGTATGAGGACCTGGGAGGAGAGGGTGTGTGATTGCTTTCCCAGGCAGATGTTAAGACGCTGTATCCAGAGTGGGTAGAGATGTTGTTTCCATGTGGGAGAGGAGGCGGACCCAGACATTGCCCCTCCCCTGCATGCTGATTGGCTGGGCTCACAGCTTGGCGTGGTCTTTGAGGATGGCTTCCAGCTTCTGGCTCAGCATGATGTTTCCTCTCATCTTCAGCCTCCCAGAGAAGAACGCCTAGAGGAACAGGTGAGTGAATGAATGAATGAGAGAGTGAGTGAATGAGAGAATGGGTGAATGAGAGACAGACAGACAGGTACAGAGAGAGAAACAGACAGGTACCTTCTGAGGGTTGAGTTTGCCCTGGACCACCTCCATGAAGTCCTCGTCAGACACGGTGATGGTCACGTCTGTCTTGCCGCTGTAGGGACCCTGGTGCAGCGCCCCTGAGCCACTCCTCAGGTCTATAGCTGGGGGGAGGAACAAGAGGAGGAGGGAGCCAGGAGGGGAGGGGGAGAGAGGGAGGCAGGGGGAGAGAGAGGGAAGGAGCCAGGAGGAGAGAGAGGGAGGGAGGCAGGGAGAGAGGGAGAGAGAGAGAGGGAGGCAGGCAGGGGGAGAGAGGGAGGGAGCCAGGAGGAGAGAGGGAGGCAGGGGGAGAGAGAGGGGGAGAGAAAGGAAAGAGGGATATCATCAAGTACCCAACATCATTTTACTGTAGTCAACAAACTGTGTGTGTGTGTGTGTGTCGTACTCCACTGTGCTGTGGTCTGTCCATCCTTGGTGATCTCCCAGCCAAACACAGCGTTGACTTTCTTCACCAGCTCCTCCCCCTGAGCTTCAATCCTCCGGCCGATCTCAGCAAACACCAGCTCGCTCTGCAGACTTCCTGTCTGGAGGGAAACATAACGACCTGCAGCTCAGGTGTGTGTGTGTGCACACAGAGATGGCAAAAGTACACACATCCTTCACTCAAGTAGAAGTGCTGACTACATTTTCACAAAACATTGATATTTTCAAATAGCTTTTTTTCTTCAACTTTTCAAAACAAATTTTGACTTTTTCCACACACACCACAAAACTTCTAGTTTTTTCAAAACTTGTTTTTCAACCTTTCAAAACTTTTTTTCAATTTGTGTGTGCAGAGTACCTGGGCGGGGGGATCCTCAGAGGTGTCAGCTGCAGGGTGGAGGTCTACATAGGCTCCAGTCAGCACCAGAGCACCCGTCTCCTCCACCTGCACACACACACACACACGTATATAAACCAGACCTAGATAAACCAGGAGCTAGATAGTCCTAGCAGGGCTGGAGGAGCAGGACTAACCTTACACTGGATGTGGATCCTGTCTCCCTCCTGCCACATCTCTGTCTGTAAGGACTGCCCTGGCAGAACAGGCTTCTCAAAGCGCACCTGAGGAGGAACAGGAAGGAACACTTCAGGTGTGTGCCCTCCCCAGGTGTGAGAGGGGTGCTCAGCAGGGCTGGTTAGTGACCAGGTGGTGATTGGCTGCTCACCTTGACCCTGGCAGGGCTGGTTAGTGACCAGGTGGTGATTGGCTGCTCACCTTGACCCTGGCAGGGCTGGTTAGTGACCAGGTGGTGATTGGCTGCTCACCTTGACCCTGGCAGGGCTGGTTAGTGACCAGGTGGTGATTGGCTGCTCACCTTGACCCTGGCAGGGCTGGTTAGTGACCAGGTGGTGATTGGCTGCTCACCTTGACCCTGGCAGGGCTGGTTAGTGACCAGGTGGTGATTGGCTGCTCACCTTGACCCTGGCAGGGCTGGTTAGTGACCAGGTGGTGATTGGCTGCTCACCTTGACCCTGGCAGGGCTGGTTAGTGACCAGGTAGTGATTGGCTGCTCACCTTGACCCTGGCAGGGCTGGTTAGTGACCAGGTGGTGATTGGCTGCTCACCTTGATGGCCTTGATCCTGGCAGGGTCGTTGTTGCCATACTGCTTCAGGACGTGTCTGGCAGCGAAGCCGAACGAGCACAGGCCGTGTAGGATGGGAGTCTGGAACCCTGCACACACACAAGTACCACAGTAGAGTAGAGTTTTCCTGGGAGTTTTTCCCCTCGTCAGGGTTCAGGTCTGTGGGCGTGTGTGAAGCCCTCTGTGACCTTGCGTGTAAGAGGGTCAGAACAGATGAAGCTGCTCACCTCCCATGGCAGCGAAGCTGGGGTCGATGTGAAGAGGGTTCCAGTCTCCACTCAGACGATACAGGGCAGCCTGTAAACACACACAATCACCTTCACCACAGTAGAAGCACATCCACCACAATAGAACAGGTTCCGCACAGTAGAACCACATCCCAAACCGCAGAAAGAATCGAGTACAGGCCAGGAGGCGGAACAGGAATCGTTTTACACAGTGGGAATATAATAATGTGTCAATTTTCAGTGGCTGTCTGTGGTGCAGAGGAAGTGCCGTTGGTGCTGACCTGGTCTCTGGTGGTCTGGTCTGTCATCACTGCATCGGGAGCTCTGACTGGGGGTGCTGCTGTGGGCTAGGGAGCAGGGAGGTGGAGAGAGGAGGAGAGGTAGAGGGGAGGGATGTGGGGAGCAGGGAGGTGAGAGAGGAGGAGAGGGATGTGGGGAGGGAGGTGGAGAGGTAGAGGGGAGGGAGGTGGAGAGAGGAGGAGAGGTAGAGGGGAGGGAGGTGGAGAGGTAGAGGGGAGGGATGTGGGGAGGAGGAGGAGAGGTAGAGGGGAGGGAGGTGGAGAGAGGAGGAGGAGAGGTAGAGGGGAGGGATGTGGGGAGGCATCAGGACTGCTCAGTTTCATCCTCATTAAAGAGCAGCTGTAACAAGCAGAGGTGTTTGAAGTGAAGTACCTTGACTTTGTCTGACGCCCTCTTCCCCCCGAAGCCTCCGGCACCGACGATGAACAATGAGAACTGGTTGAAGCACAGCAGCTCCCCTCCACTGTACGTGTTCACTGCAGACAGACAGACAGACGAGGATTGAACACTGCACTCACATATCTGTCCTCAATGCTGAGGTGAGTTGAGGGGAGAGGAGAGGAGGGCGGAGGGGAGAGGAGGAGAGGAGGGCGGAGGGTAGGGGAGGGGAGGAGAGGTGGGCGGAGGGGAGAGGAGTGTTTACCATCCAGTAGGATGATGGCTCCAGACCCCTTGTCCAGAACATCAGCTATGGTGGCCTGGGAGGTCAGGGTTCCTATTGGACAGACAGAGTTCAGTCCGTGTTCTTCACAGGTGATCAACACATAAATCCATGATAAATAACAGTAGGAGACACACTATAGAGAGTATAGTAGAATATAGCAGGGTACACTAGGGCATAGCAGGGCACAGTATAGCAGTGCACAGTACAGTATAGTACAGGACAGGTATGTACCTGAGGTGGGCAGAGGTTTGAACAACTCCAGATACTGCTCACCATGAAGCAGCTGTAGAGACACACACAAACAGTCAACACACACACAAACAGTCAACACACACCACCAAACACAACAAGACACGTACGTATGTGTATACGTGTGTGTGTCTGACCCTTGTGAAGTCGAAGGCCAGGCCCGGTACTGAGTCCAGCCCTCCGTCCATCATGGCCGCCTGGGCAGGGATCACCCCGAAGGAGGGCAGGCAGCTGAAGTCCTGGTGGCCCTCGTACAGGAAGTGCAGCTGGTCAGGGTCGCTGGTGGACATGCCCACCCCCAGGGCGTACAGGATGCACTGGGACTGGGAGAAGGAGAAGCTCGTCTCCGGGAGCTTCTGGCCCACCGCCTCCGCCTGCAGGGAGACACCGGGGGGGGGGACACCGGGAGGGGGGGGGGGGGGGACACCGGGAGGGGGGGGGGGGGGACGAGGGGAGGGGGGGTTATTTCAGGTACGATCCGTAGGTCAGCGACTGCCATGTGTGTTCATGTATTCTGTCGTGTTATTCATTCGTAGGCGGTGTGTATATACCTGTGTGTGTATATTCTCTGTACTTGGGTGTGATCATACTTACAGGATTGATCCCTGTAGACACAGAGGGAGAGGCGGTGGGGTTGGGGCGCACCAGGCTCGGGGCGGAGGTGGGGTTGGGGGCTACGCCCTCATCCGACTCCAGCTTGGACAGCACCTCTACCAGCGTGTTGATAGACTCTGGACACACACACACAGGGACACACACACACACAGAGACACACAGAGACACACAGAGACACAGGACAAAAGGAAAATGGTATGATTATGTGAGAGATGAACAGGAGAGGAGAGAAGGAGGAGAGCGGAGAGGAGAGAAGGAGGGAGGTCTGGTTCCAGTCGCAGGAGAGGAGAGAGGAGGAGAGCGGACAGGAGAGGAGAGAAGGAGGGAGGTCTGGTTCCAGTCGCAGGAGAGGAGAGAGGAGGATAGCGGAGAGGAGAGAAGGAGGGAGGTCTGGTTCCAGTCACAGGAGAGGAGAGGAGGAGAGCGGAGAGGAGAGAAGGAGGGAGGTCTGGTTCCAGTCACTCACTGGGGCAGAACAAAGGCAGCAACTCGTCTCCTAACAAGCTCCAGAGGAGGAGGCTACAAAGCCATGCTAATGAGGCCTGGTCCTCCAGGGATCGGCTCCCCCACAACGCAGCGCTTCTGCGAGGGCAGGGCCAGCGAGGGAGGAGAGGATAACCATCTCTCCATCTCCTCCAGTCTGGATGTGACCCCGAGGCGCTCCCCTCCGCACAGCTGCTTCTGCCTTCAAACACGGGGCGGGGCCTCATTTGCATCGTGTGACTGGATGACCAAGTCGACCTTGTTTGTTCCCTCTCACCCTGCTTTTCTCTCTTTTAGCATCTCCTTTCCATATCTCCCCATCTGCCTTTCACTCTCCCTGTGCCTGGCTGTGTGTGTGTGTGTGTGTGTGTGCCTGGCTGTGTGTGTGTGTGTGTGTGTGTGCCTGGCTGTGTGTGTGTGTGTGTGTGTGCCTGGCTGTGTGTGTGCGTGTGTGTGCCTGGCTGTGTGTGTGTGTGTGTGCCTGGCTGTGTGTGTGTGTGTGTGCCTGGCTGTGTGTGTGTGTGTGTGTGCCTGGCTGTGTGAGGGTGTGTGTGCCTGGCTGTGTGTGTGTGTGTGTGCCTGGCTGTGTGTGTGTGTGTGTGTGTGTGCCTGGCTGTGTGAGGGTGTGTGTGCCTGGCTGTGTGTGTGTGTGTGTGTGCCTGGCTGTGTGTGTGTGTGTGTGTGCCTGGCTGTGTGTGTGTGTGTGTGTGCCTGGCTGTGTGTGTGTGTGTGTGTGCCTGGCTGTGTGTGTGTGTGCCTGGCTGTGTGAGGGTGTGTGTGTGCCTGGCTGTGTGAGGGTGTGTGTGTGTGTTACCCTGGATGTTAGCAGGCTTGGTGGCATCGGTGAAGTCACAGATCTGCTCCCACTGTTCTCTAACCCCCTCAGGAGACATGCTCTGGTTCTTCTGCCTCACGGTCCGGCCCTGAGAACGCTCCCAGCGCACTGCTCACACACACACGCACACACACACACACACAGGTTAGGACTGTTGAATAGTGCCCAGGGATGGAAACACTAAATATTCCTACAGCAGAAGCTACTTCACTCACGTTTCCCGATCCAGCCAGCTCCAACCTGGACACACACACACACACACACACACACACACACAGAGGGAAAGCAAGGAGCAGGCTGTGAAGGCCGCAGTGTGACTAACACCACTTGGATAAAAGACACCCTCATGACGGACGAGTTAGTAGAACACACACCTTCTGTGTCTCAGCAAAGGCTGACGCGTCTCAGAATGACTCATCTATTCACGCACACCAGCTATTCTGGTCTCTCCTACAGGATGCGATGCTACTGGAGGACTAGGACTGTCGTGGTGGACGTCAGAGGTGCTTGAGGTACGTTGCTCACCTCAAACAGGCCTCCGGTCTCCTGGCACTCGTCATGACACAGCCAGACCACCAGGGGCGCTACGTACTCCGCCTTCAGAGACTCCAGCAGGTCTGCAGCGGAGGTGGGTGTGTGTGTGTGTGTATGAGGTGGGTGTGGGTGTGTGTGTGTGTGTATGAGGTGGGTGTGTGTGGGGGTGGGGATACAAGTCCAATACATGCAAAACAAATCATACAAATACTATCAAATACCCACAGGTGTCTTTGGTGTGTGTGTGTATGTGTGTCTCTGTCTTACAGTTTCTCCTCTGAGAGACCGTATAACATGATCATCATTATGCGACAGATCAACTTAAATCATAAACACTGACCCAGATGTGTTTGTGTCTGCACTCATGCATATGCTGATGTGTGTAGTTATTCATGTCTGTGTGTGTACTGATATGTGTAATGTGTGTGTGTGTGTTAACGTGTGTGTGTGTGTGTATATGCCTGTGTGTGTTAACGTGTGTGTGTGTGTGTGTGTATATGCCTGTGTGTGTTAACGTGTGTGTGTGTGTGTGTGTGTGCAGACATGAGCGTACGGACCAGGGGGCATGACGGTCTGGGTGAGGCGGGACCCCGCGGTGGGGGCGATGGTGTTGCAGTGGATGTTGTACTTGCTCCCCTCGATGGCCAGCGTGTTGGCCAAGCCCAGCAGGCCCAGCTTGGCCGCGCTGTAGTTGGCCTGGCCGAAGTTCCCGTAGATGCCAGCCGCAGACGACGTCATGACGATCCTGCGGAGAACAGACGCACGGTGACGCCCCGGCAGTAACCCACGGCAACAGCCATAATATTTGAAAATAGTCGTAGTAATAATGACGATCATTTAGTAGATGCTGTTACGCAGAGTGAGGTACGGGGGGGGGGGGGGTGAGTTTGCAAGCTTATCTCCGTTCAAATGCCCTACCGCGGAGCTACACCTTTCCCTAGCGACCGTGTGGTCAAGTTACAGGTGATCCACGGTTGATCTGCGGGCCTGTTCCAGTTCTCTGAAACGGCATGTTTTGGTTCTCCTGTTTCCTGGAAAGCTCCCTGATCATGTGACCTGACAGGGTTAGTATTGGCTGTGCTGGGGTGCACATGGTTCCTCCTGATCGTGTTAGAACAGACCCAACCTCCAGGAGGTGAGCAGGCGTTTCACAGCATTCACTAAGCACCGGGCGGCCTGTCAGGGACACGCACTCACGTGCACACACACACTGTCTCTCTCTCTCTCACACACACTGTCTCTCTCTCTCTCTCTCACACACACTGTCTCTCTCTCTCTCTCTCTCTCACACACACTGTCTCTCTCTCTCACACACACACTGTCTCTCTCTCTCTCACACACACTGTCTTTTTCTCTCTCACACACACACTGTCTTTCTCTCTCTCACACACACACTGTCTCTCTCTCTCTCTCACACACACACTGTCTCTCTCTCTCACACACACACTGTCTCTCTCTCTCTCTCTCACACACACACTGTCTCTCTCTCTCTCTCTCACACACACACTGTCTCTCTCTCTCTCTCTCACACACACACTGTCTCTCTCTCTCACACACACACTGTCTCTCTCTCTCTCTCACACACACTGTCTTTCTCTCTCTCACACACACACTGTCTTTCTCTCTCTCACACACACACTGTCTCTCTCTCTCTCACACACACACTGTCTCTCTCTCTCTCTCACACACACACTGTCTTTCTCTCTCTCACACACACACTGTCTTTCTCTCTCTCACACACACACTGTCTCTCTCTCTCTCACACACACACTGTCTCTCTCTCTCTCACACACACACTGTCTTTCTCTCTCTCACACACACACTGTCTTTCTCTCTCTCTCTCTCTCACACACACACTGTCTTTCTCTCTCTCACACACACACTGTCTTTCTCTCTCTCTCACTCTCACACACACACACTGTCTTTCTCTCTCTCTCTCTCACACACACACACACACGTGCACACACTCACCTTCTCGCTCTCGCTCTCTCTCTCGCTCTCCCCCTCTCTCTCTCTCTCTCTCTCTCTGCAGTGACCCAGAAACAGCCTCTGAGCGCTGACAGGGCAGGCAGCATGCAGCACTCAGACACGTCCTCACTCACGACAGACAGACGTCACAACACAGGAGAACCCAGACGCAGTGCCCTCGAGGGACGGCCCCCCCCGGCCCTGCCCCCGGCCCTGCCCCGGCCCTGCCCCCGGCCCTGCCCCCGGCCCTGCCCCGGCCCTGCCCCCGGCCCTGCCCCGGCCCTGCCCCGGCCCTGCCCCCGGCCCTGCCCCCGGCCCTGCCCCGGCCCTGCCCCCGGCCCTGCCCCCGGCCCTGCCCCCGGCCCTGCCCCGGCCCTGCCCCCGGCCCTGCCCCGGCCCTGCCCCGGCCCTGCCCCCGGCCCTGCCCCGGCCCTGCCCCACCCCCGCCCCAGCCCTCTTCCTGTTTCCTGTCTGTCTGCATGGAAGCATTCACACACATGAAGTGATCACCAACAAAATGTGCAAACGTGTACACACACACACACTCTTCCCCCAGCACCTGACACTTCCTGGTCTCATCCTGAATACAGCCCCAGAGCCCGACTTCCCCCTCCAAACCCGCCTTCCAGATCTGAGAGGTTTTGACAAGATGAAATAATGCGGTCATAACATGGCCTTGCCCTCTGACAGGCTGGGAGGGAACTGCCGCCATATTACACCTGTCAAACCCGCTCAGATCCTGACAAGGACGCACAGCGGAAAGGGCTGATTTGAGTTAAATTGAAGAAGATTTTGTTTTATTTTTATATATATATATATATATATTTTTTTTTTCTCCTAAATCTTATTTGCTTCCATCTCACACGCCATTGGAGGAGAAGGTCAAAGGGGAGGGACCTCAATTATTTTCCATCTGGTGATTTGACAGCCGGGGGGTTGGAGGGCGAGGAGAGGCTACGACCTTTGACCCTTGTCTTACCTCCCGAACTTCTGGTTCTTCATGTGGTTCCAGGCGGCTCTTGTGACCATAAAAGACCCTCTCAGGTGAACTCTGTGGATGAGGTCTGAGAAACAGGAAGTGACACACGAGAACAGCAAGAGGATGAGGTCTGAGAAACAGGAAGTGACATCGGCAAAGTCTATGCCGGAAAAAGGTTTGAGATACAGGTGAGAGAGAAAACTATCCTTCCTACCCCAATCCAAATCACTGGTCCTGCCAAAGGAGCGATCCCGTAGAATCCTTAGGACATAAGAGGGAGAATAGTTAATTCAATAATAGTAATAATAAATGTGTATATAGCAGACACTTTCATCCAAAGCGATGTAGAGGGACACCTGCAACCTCTTGATTCGCAAATTCTCTACCACTGAGCGGGCCCACCCCAGGTGTAATCCTGTTCTTATCCGGAAGTTGGAAGGAAGGATAAAGCACCAAGTTGTGTCATCACATTCCACTCACCCTGCGTTGTTTACCACGATATCTGGAAAATAAACGTCAAAACGTGAGCACTCGTGTCTCCGAAAGACGCAGAGAACCTGGGCGTTCTTCAGAGAACCTGAGCGTTCTAAGACAGTCGGAGAACTCACCTATCCTCCCAAACGCATCCAGAGCACTCTGAACAAGCCTCTCACCTTCTTCCACAGAATCTGACAACACGAGTCAAACAAAAACACCTTGTGTGAGCACGTCCGACACGCGTACATGTCCTCTGTCCTGAGTCAAAACACCTCAAGACACAGAGCTGTTCGACCGCTCACTTGTCAATAACGACAAGCATTGTGCGTGTAAAAAAAAAAAAGGCAAACTGGCAGATGCGACGGAAGAGGTATTTTGGTTCTTACGACTTACCGTAGTTGGCAACAGCCTTCCCTCCCAGTGTTTTTATCTCTTCCACGACTTTATCAGCAGCAGCAGAGCTCCCCCCCCCCCCCCTTGATGTCCCCCCCAAGGTCATTTACTGGGACAAAGAGACAACAGATTACAGACACAGTCACAGATAAAAACCACTGGCTCTTTAATATGACTACCCAACTTGTAAATGTATTCATTTTTCATTTGGCTGAGGGCGTTTTAATTGTGTTGTTTGTCAAAACGCTAAATGTAATCGTCGTTTTAAAGACTATGCCATAGAGGTCTAATAGTATGATGTCTTATCATTCATTTACGTCCTTATACATAGAAACCAATTATGTATACAGATTATTTACCAACAACCGAGGCTCCTCTGGCTCCAAATGCCAATGCATACTCCCGACCGAGACCTGCAGAAGCAGACGGATACTGAGTAAGCCTGCAACACAGTCTAGGTGAAAGCTGGGGTTTGGTGTACTTAAAAGGCATGTGTTAGATTTGCGAACTAGCGCTTTAAATGTCATGTGCTGCACTGTTGATAGTGTGTCCTACATCGGGGGGGGAAAGAAAAACGCTATGCCCTTTCACACAGTGACGGAATCAACAGAACGTACTTTGCTCTGGACGAGCGTTGTGCAGAGTGCAATATCATGACTAGGCTTCAGGACTGTGTAACCGTGACATTGACACGATACGGGAATACATTTGGCAATGCCGTATATCAGTTAGGTAGCTGTCAATCTAGATATCAGATGAAACCGTCATTGGGATTTTGGTGGGGTCGTTCTCGGTAGCGTCGTGCTATCTTGCAAGCCTATGGGCAATAGCTAAACGTCTGAAATGTATCTGTTATATAGTTAACCGTTTTGTTGTTCTAGCTAACAAGCCAGCTATACATGCATTTATAGAAACGTAGTTTGTGTTGTAACCCTGTCATGGCCCTGACTGTTAATACTACTTCTGCTAACGCTGCTATGTCTAGCTAGCTAAGCTGCATTGGTAGAAGTTATGTAGCAAATGCATGACTGCATATACTCACCTCCACCCGCTCCCGTCACAAGCACAACTTTTCCTTCGAATGTCAAAGGGACAGACATGATGACAAACTAGCGTGCGTTGTAAGCAAGCTATGGGGTCTTTCCGACTTGTGTTAAGTTGTCTAGCTCCCAAGACGAACTTCTGCTCTCCCTCACTTCCGGGAGGAGGACCCTGAAAACATTATCCAATCACAGCACACAATCTAACCCTTTAAAGTGCAGGTGGATTTGAATCACGTTGCATCGCAGCAAATTGGCCTAATCATAAAATATACAGTAGAACAAAAACATTTGAATATAAAATCTGTCATAGTAATGTTTCAATAACATGCACTGTTTGGTCACATGATCGTAAATCCCATATATAGGCTACCTTACTACACAACAACTATGTTATACACGTTCGTTCTATGTAGAGTGCTAGTTTTCAGTAATATTTCCAGAATCTTGAATTTTCAAACCACCATCAAAGACTAATTGAAAATAAATTCAGATTTTGTGGGCGGTTGAATGTGTTAGCATTGGCAGATAACTGCTACAGATTACAGAATGCCTTCAGCCATTGCAACATATAAAAATCAATTAAAGGAGTGGGCATAAAGGCTTTCTCATCCATGACCATATTTCACCTAATTAATATACACAAACAATGAGAACAGACATCATTAAATAAACAATTTAAAACCTGATTAAAAAGGTACGTTTTAAGATTATTTTTAAAAAGGCCAAGCGAAAGAGCGTTTTCTGACGGACAGTTCCACAGTTTGGAAACTGTGCACGAGGAGGCCCTTCTACTCATGGTTTATATTTAGACTTTATTGACACTTAAGATGATCTGTCCAAACAGATTCTGTTGAAACTATTAAAAACATGAGACATAAATGCAGTGATCTGGGCCACACTGGACTGTGGGTTCAAATAATAGGAAGACGCGGATATTTACTATGTGACCTGACTTGTGTCTGCAGCCAGCGCGTGTGCGAGATGACAGACAGCTTGGGAGCGCGCGGCCGTGAGCTGGTGAGCGACGGAGATAGAGCGGTGGACAGGATCCTTACTCCCGACGTCAGACACAACGGGGACTTCGATGAAAATAGGATTGTTCTCAATTGACATTTGTTGAGTAAAGTAACTCCGAAATATTCAAGGCTTATTCCGGCGTTGTGTATGTAGAACATTCAGGTCAAAACACATCTTTTACAGAGAAGCGTCTGTTTTCGCTAGGATGTCTGTCATTATGGGCCGTTTTGATTCTGTATCTCGTACGTGGTTTGGATTTCTGTATTCTATCGACTGTGTTTCTTTTCACCGTTATTTTCCTGATTTTATTCTGGACAGTTTATGTCTGGGGGTCTCTTAAAATGGTGAATTTGGAGGGCTTACAACATGGAAATGTTACATTTCGGTACTTGCTGTTTGACAGGAATTTGGAAGGCAACGGCGGAATTACCTACTGTCGAGAAACACTCCTACAACGACAGTATTTTGTTTTCTATCTTTTAAGATGGGCTACCATCGTCTTTGCTATGCTCTATTGCGCAGGCGTGCTGGCCGGGCCACTGTCACCACGCTTCGCTACACTCCTGCGTGATGTACAAGTGAGCAAAGTGAAGAAAACTGATCGTTAAAATGCATTGGCAAAGTGGTTTTGCTTCCGTCAAAGGATTTACTCGTGATCCTTAAAAACATACATTGTGCCACAACGAAGAATGTCAGCGACGCCCACTGCAGAACCAGAAGGAGTAGTCTCCAAAGTTAAAGTGAAAAAACAGATTAAGACAATTGTGAAAGATTTGGAAACAATCCTCGGAGATTTGAAGGATGTTGCGAAGGAACTGAAAGAGGTTGGTGGATCACTGTCTGTTTCCTGACCTGAGACACAATACGCTTGTTATTGTATGAAAGGGGCAGTCCTCTATTACGAAGGATGTGTTCGTTTATGTTTTTGACAGCCTATATTTTAGGATGAGAGTGCCGACTGGATGGGCCTAGATTAAAATGAGTTTGACCTTATAGTGCAGTACGTGTGATGTGATGCTATCACACCAGTGAACATGACAGACATTTAGGGCAGGTTGGCAGTGTCTGTTCACGGCGCACCGGCTTTGATTAAAGTGCAAAAATGAAGCACGATTAATTGTTAATCGTATAGTTCACCGGGGTGGTTTTGCATTGCATTTCATCATCTTAATGCACCAGCCTACTGTTTGCATAAGAATTGTCTCCTGTCAAATTATCGTTCTCTCTCTCCCTCTCTCTGTCTCTCTCTCTCTCCTCCCCCCCCCCCCCCCCCCCCCCTGTCTCTATCTCTCTCTCTCACCATACATCGTGTTGGATGTCTCTGTACTGAGTTCACCAAATAAGTTTGCATTTAAACTGTTTCTTTTTACGATCATGTAGTAATCTATCCGTAGTTTATTGGTTTTGTTTTGTATGTCACTCATCGGCAGTCCTCGTTGTCTCGAGTCGCCTGTCACAACGCGTGCCCCCTCAAACCTGCCTTTTTATGTTGACGATTCACAATGAATAGATTCCGGCGGCACGCTGTGTTCAAGCAAGCTGGAAGGAACATGACAGCTTGTCACCTAGAGAGTTCGTATTGCATTATGGATGGAACGGCTAGAGTACCTGACTCCATCCTCCCCCTCGGCCTCCTTCGCTCCATCTCTCCATCTCTCTGCATCTCTTTCTCCTTGCATTATTCTCCTCAACAAGTAGGAATGCTGAGTGTGACATTCATAAGAGCCCATTGTAGTTCTTGTATTCTTCTTCTCTCAAAACAAGATCTGTCAAAATCCGTTAATACTCCCCCCCCCCCCCCCTGAACACATCACCACAGACCATCCAGGGATTTTCGGCCATTATCAAAGACAGTGTTTTCAGTAGATCCCCTTCTGGCTGCAGCTATCGTTTACAAGTCCCAGGCTGCACTGGATGGGAGCCTGTGTTTGAGGCAGGAGCAGCCCAGCTGCTTGGCAGACAGTCAGGATCCTCGTGCCCCGCAGCATGTGGTTCTGGCGAGGGTTACTCCCTTTGTGTCCCCTCTAAATTCCCAACGTAACTCTCCGTGTGGGATCCGGGCCGTCGCCCCGAGAGACACTGGCGGCCTGCTCGTCATGCCAGCGCTTGCATGCGCTCGTTATAGAGGTAGTCAGAGGCCAGGGATAATAATCAGCCCTCATGGCTTGAGGTTTTCTGCAGCACCCACAGCTATGAAAGAAGGCATGAACGTGCCACGTTAACACAGTCACAGGGGGGTGACAGAATCACAATGGGATTTATTCGCCATGAAAGTTTGCACAGACAAGGAATTTGCTTTGGCAGGAAGGTGCATACAATAAACATATAGGGACCTAAAATTTAAATATGTGGACTATCTATACTAAGGGTACATAAACTAGCAGTACTAAGTGGGATTATAATTAAATTAAATAAGTTGCCGTAAATTACAATATAAAATTGTAGTGTCTCCTTCTGCAGTACGAGTGGAGCAGTCTCCTCGCTGTCTCTCTCTGTGAGAATCAGGACTTTTTCATGCTGTTGCGTTAGCGTATAGCTGAGTTCTGACCCCGCTCAGAGCTTCTACGGCGCACACAACACCCAAGGACAGACGCGGTAACTATGGAGACATGGCGCTGCTGTTTCAAGAGCCCAGAGACACTGCCGTCATCTCAACCATGAGTACATGGGAGACAGAGTATGAGTTTTTAATGGCGATTCTCTCTGCCATCTCCGCTGTGTGTAAACACGCAAGGCAGTGTGACCTCTCGGTGGTGACCTCCCCTCTTCCTCCCTGGAGACAGAGCAGATGAGAGAGCTGGTGCCCTGCAGCCAGAGGCTGCTCTGTCTCCCTGAGTCTGGCTGGGAAAGGCAGGCTCGGCCTGGCTGGGAAAGGCTTTCTTTCATTTTTTTTGACGTGTTCCTCATTATTTGTTTTCTTCTTTCTCTCTCGCTTTGTTTCTCTCTTTTTCCATCTCTCTCCGTCGCGCTATTGGCCCATGTTGTGCGGAAAACCAATAATCTACGTTTTAGTTTTAACCTGTCACAGGCTCCCTCCTGACTTCTCCCGTCCCCTCTTCCTGTTGTAGTTCTGACGCTACTTGTTTCTCTCTCTCTCTCTCTGTCTCTCTGTCTCTCTCTCTGCCCCTCTCTCTCTCTCTCTGTCTCTCTGTCTCTCTCTCTCTCTGTTTCTCTCTCTCTGTTTCTCTCTCTGCCCCTCTCTCTCTCTCTCTGTCTCTCTGTCTCTCTCTCTGCCCCTGTCTCTCTCTGTCTCTCTCTCTGCCCCTCTCTCTCTCTCTCTCTCTCTCTCTCTCTCTCTCTCTCTCTCTCTCTCTCTGTTTCTCTCTCTCTGTTTCTCTCTCTGCCCCTCTCTCTCTCTCTGTCTCTCTGTCTCTCTCTCTGCCCCTGTCTCTCTCTGTCTCTCTCTCTCTGCCCATCTTTCTCTCTCTCTGCTTACTTCCTGGTTCAGGTTGTGCACGAGATTGACTCCCTGACCTCTGACCTCCAGCTGGAGGAGGAGATGACCAACAGCTCCAAGACGGACACCCTCAACAGCAGCTCCAGCAGCACCACCACCACCACCACCGCCTCCAGCATCGACAAGTCCAAGCTCTACCCAGAGGACACCACCTTCAGGCCCCTGCTCGCCATCTGCCCCCCCGGGCCCACCACGGTCCTCACCGTCCTGAGGAAGCCCCACCCTCCCCTGCCTCCCCCTAGACTCACCCCGCTGAAAGCGGACGACCACCAGGGCAGGAACGGCCCCCTGGCCTCGTGGAACCTCCTGTCCAAAACCAATGGGACCCTGATGAGGAACGGAGGGGGCATGATCAGGGAGACTTCCTGCTTCCTGACCGGCGGCTGTCCTGACGAGCCCCTGGTGCCCCTGGTGCCCCTGCCCCTGCCCATGCCCCTGCTGCGGCACGACAAGACCCGATGCCCCCAGGCCACGCGCGAGCGCGTCCGCTTCAGCGAGACGGTCCAGTACCATGGCTACTGCCACGACTGCGACCTCCAGTATGAGGTGGACGACACGGACGCTCACCTGCCCGAGCCGCCCGACGCCAGGCTGAGCCCTGTGCATCGCTCCTCCTCCCCCGAGCACCCCCGGCAGCTCGCGTTAGAGAACGGCGGGCTGCCGCTCAGTCGGGGCTTCCCACCCACCCTGGCCCCTCCCCCTCCCTGCGTGCCTCCTCGCCAGCCCTCCGTCAAACCTCAGAAAACCATCCTGAGGAAGACCACCACCACCACGGTTTGACGTTGAGCCCGCCACACTGACTTCAGACACGTTTTTGAATTATTCATAGTGTTTTCTTTTTTCCAAAAGCACTTTTTTACTCTCCTTGTTAAACTTTGGATTATCCAATCAGTGAGAGGAAACAGAAAGAGGGATGGAAAGGGAGGGAAAGACGTCGTCACGGGAACAGAGGCAAACGCGGAGGAGAAGCAGAAGCATTCTGGGATGCGATGGTAAGAGCCTGTCTGACAGCCCTGAGACTCCTGTTCTCTTTGTCTCCATCTCTGTTTTTGTCTCTCCTGATGGGCCTTGGGATTTGCAAAAACAGAAGGTATTGTTTGTGTCGAATATTGTCATTAATTCATGTTCTGGGTGGAGCAGGAAAGGAATAAACAGCTTCTCACAGATTCTGCTCCTGGAGTTCATCCCCTTTATATTTGGCTTCATATCAGTAGGAAGGAAATGAGGATTCAGACCATTCTCACCACACCCAGCGGGTTTAAACCCAGTTCCACTGACACACTCCACTCTTAGAAAATGTTCTGGAAGAATCGCTGAAGTGATTCACCCTAGAACATTCCCGTCTGTGTGGTTCTACCAGGAACCAACAGGGTTTCCAGAGGGTTCTTTTGGAACTGAAGAACCCTTTTGGAACCTTTCTTTTCTGAGTGTGTCGTGTTTTCTGGTTCCTTTCCAGCCCAGGGCCAATCTGATACTATTCATAGTTACACTGCGGGCAGGAGAGAGAGGGGGAGAGAGAGGGAGAGAGAGAGGGAGAGAGAGGGGGAGAGAGACAGGGGGAGAGAGAGGGGGAGAGGGAGAGGGAGAGGGAGAGGGGGAGGGAGAGGGAGAGAGAGAGAGAGAGACATCATGGTACATAAAAATACAAGTCTGGAGAGAGACAGAGAAAAAGAGGGAGAGACTGGATCCCACGGTCAATCACTGTCTCGAAGTGTGTTGCTGAGCAGATGAAGGCCTGTATGTTTTAGATTCATCAGGAAGGCATGTAAATGTCAGATGAATACGAAAGATCCGTTACCGTAGCAGCCGGTTTGAGTGGGTGCCTGCCAGGTCCAGTAACACCAGGAATCAGAAGATTAGGGATGTGTGCTGGGTCGGAAGAGGGAGGACAAGCCCCCTGAAGGAGGATGAGAATACGAGCCCTTCTCTCCCTAACCCTGCTAATTAAAGAGATTAGGCTATTAACGATAACACCATTTCTCTCACTCTGTCCTTGTACCTGCACACAATGTTGACAGAGTCTAAAACGGACGTGACTGTGGGAGGATGTGGGGATGTGCGACGGTGTGTGTGTGGGTGTGAAGATTTGTGCGCGTGAGAGTGTGTGTGTGTGTGTTCCCTGCATATGTGAGTTAGCCCCCTGAGAGCAATAAGAAGTATTATCCCATATGGATAGAGTCAGTGCCTCGGTACAGTGTACAAAGACAAAGACTACATTAAAAGTAGTGTGGTGGCTAGCTTTTTAGCCGAACAGGTGCAAAGGATGAACGCAGAGAGTCTGTCCAAGTTTTCAGATGAAACGACAAGATTTTATTGATCAAGTCAGGGAAAACACACAGTTAGGTCTCTCAGAGCACAAAGTGAGAGCCTTCTTAACATCTGAATACAGACAGCATTTATAGCATATGGACAACTCTTTATCATAATGGCAGTTCACCCTGTCCTCCCAAAACCCAAATGGTCAGTCTACCCTGCTCTCGATGTATCTCGTTATCTCCTGTAAGCTTTATGTCAATATGTTATGTTCTCGTTGTAACTGCTGATTCATGCTTATCTTGAATCAGCTGACCCCGTCCCCTTACTGTCCCTGTTTCTCTGCTGAGAGACCAAATGTCAAGACAAAGCTTGCTTGACCTGTGGTTATCCACTTACGCCTAAACTTTAAGGTGTCTTATCCAGTTTTCGGCCTTCGACAGTAGTACATTTAAACTACAGCTACTGCACAGCTCGCTAGCTAGAACTGTAATTCAGCGCCTGACCCCTGTGGTCTCTTCGTCCAGCTTCACTAAGGGCATTTGGTGTCTGCGCCCGACGCTCATTGGACCGTACGAATCAACAGACAACATAAGAGGCTGGAAAGGGAGGGAGGGGGGGGGGGGGGGTATGGACTGGGGAGGAGGTGGCGGGGCCCTCGGACCCCCCCGGACCCCGCAGGCTCCGTCACGCTTGCTCATGTTTGTAGATGAGATTAATCCGAAGGTTTCCTCCAGAGCCCTTGAGGCTATGGGGTGCATCGGGCCACACCTTGCCCGCAGCGGAGCAGTGGTCTGTGGGGACGGGAGGAGCCAGACAGGCATGTTGGTTGGCCTGGTTCACTCTTTACTAGGCAAGGGAAAGGATTATATCCCGTCCTAGTCTACTTCATAGTTGCCCATGCTGTGTCTTTGATGTGAATGAGTGTGTGTGGGCGTCTGTGTGTTTCTCTGTGTGTGCTTGTGTGTGTGCGTTAACGTGTATGTGTGTGTGTGTGTGCTTGTGTGTGTTAAAGTGTGTGTGTGTGTTAATCTGTATGTGTGTGTGTGTGTGTTAAAGTGTGTGTGTATGTTAATGTGTATGTGTGTGTGTGTGCTTGTGTGTGTTAAAGTGTGTGTGTGTGTTAATGTGTCTGTGTGTGTGTGTGTGTGTGTGTGTGGGCGGCTGCTCTGAACAAAAGGACAGCACACCGACACAAAGCTGTTTCTGCTTCCAAGACAGCCTGTATCCACAACCACGCGTCTCTTGAAAACTGATCTGGGATCAGGCGAAGTCTGCCTGCTGCTTCTCGTCCAAGACACGCAGCTGGTCCCAGATCAGCACCAGCGATCCTCTCCTCCCCAGGAGTTCTGGGGGACGCAGGGAGACAGGTGAAGCCTCAGCTAACACACAGCATAGTTAGTATACTCAGTCTGTTCCTTCCCTCTTCTCCTCTCTCTGTGAGGGGAGTGTGAGTCTCTCTACTGACCCACTCCTCAGTTGGTCTGGGTCCAGGTTTAGGCCAGGCCAGGTCTGGGTCCAGGTTTAGGCCAGGCCAGGCCTAGGTCTGGGTCCAGGTTTAGCGCTGTAACGAGTGTTTCGCGCTGTAGCGAGTGTTTCTCGCTGTAACGAGTGTTTCGCGCTGTAGCGAGTGTTTTGCGCTGTAGCGAGTGTTTCACGCTGTAACGAGTGTTTCTCGCTGTAGCGAGTGTTTCACGCTGTAACGAGTGTTTCTCGCTGTAACGAGTGTTTCTCGCTGTAGCGAGTGTTTCGCGCTGTAGCGAGTGTTTCACGCTGTAACGAGTGTTTCTCGCTGTAGCGAGTGTTTCACGCTGTAACGAGTGTTTCTCGCTGTAACGAGTGTTTCTCGCTGTAACGAGTGTTTCTCGCTGTATTCAGCAGAGGGGGACTTGACAGATTTTTCTGTCAAAAAACTTCAGAAACAAAAGCATCAAGGCTAAATTAAATGTGGTTTAATTGAGATACAGAGTGAAAGGTTAGTACAGTCTTTGCTGAATAACGGTTGTCTTGCACCTGGCTGCTACATTTAACTGTCATAAATGATCTGCCAGCAAATAATTTGTTCCAATAATTTGGTGACAGACTGGATTGTTTTGTATGTTATTACCCTAATGCATAATTTAGTGTGATTAGTCGGATTAGATTTACTGTACTCTCCACGTGAAATCAAATCAAAAGACATCCTAGATTAAACTAGAAACTAGATGAAAAAGGTCGTTCAAAGGACAGATTATCAGTGTATTGTGCCAAAGGCGTTTTCACCATGATGATGGTATCAGAAATTAATAACAACAGACTGATGTCCACCTACTTTAAGCTCCAGGACAAGGCACAACCATGCACATCTGTTTGGTCTAGAGCAGGAAACCCATGTGTCTGCAAAGTACAATCCTTATCGGGTCAAACAGAACCCTTTAGGGTTCTAAACTGCACTTTTCAAACAGGTTTAATGTGGAGGCAACATTCTCTTTAGAACCCAGAGAGAGATAGAGAGAGACAGAGAAAGAGAGAGAGAGCTTGTATGTGCTCGTTTGCTGTTTGTGTCAAACAGAAATAGCAAGCACGCAAGTGTGTGGGCGAGGAGATGAGTTAGAAAACTGTTATTGTGAAGCAACATTAATGTGGGATTCTCATGCTCTTTTGGAGCTGCTTGCACGAGGGGACATCAGCTGCACCTCCTCGGAAAGTAAACAAGACGGCACCTTGTTTACTTCAGCCATAGTGCCACAGCTGCAACTCCCTTGTCGAGTCTTCACCCAGAGGAATTGAGTGTGAAGACTCAGAAATAGTCTCGGAAACACTAATGGACATCCAGCCGATAGTCTCTTGGGTAAAATGATTAAAGAAATGAAAGAAACTTTATATTATTAGATGTAATGCAAATGAAATGTAATTACGTTCACGCTCAGTTAATTTAATTGCTAAAGAGGGAGCGCAGAATAAATTCTGCGCGAGGACAACACTTCACTGCAATGCTGATGATAAACATTCTGACAAACTTAATCACCCTGCTCGTATAGTTCAGATCTGTGGCCACGATTCTCCTCTTCTTAATGTAATCGCCTCACTTCCGTAACGGCTGTCAGTGGTACAGAACCGTTACACAAGCCCAATCGTATTTCAGCGCTGTGTCACAAATCACATGAACGTTTTTCTCTTCTTCTTCTTCGTGTTATCCCTGCAGGTCCCACTGAGGGGGAGTGAAAACAAACGTTAACCGAGAAACCGATCAACTCCGGTTTCACAAAGAAGCTGCCGAGACCAAGCCGTCTCCCTCCCTCCCTCCCTCTCTCCCTCCCTCCCTCCCTCCCTCCCTCCCTCCCTCCCTCCCTCCCTCCCTCCCTCCCTCCCTCCCTCCCTCCCTCCCTCCCTCTCTCCCTCCCTCCCTCCCTCCCTCCCTCCCTCCCTCCCTCCCTCCCTCCCTGCATCTTACCCCTCTGTCAGAGAAGCCTCCAAGCCACAGGCAAATAATTCATGCTCACAGTCACACACAGCCTGTGCAGATCGGGGGCCTGTGCAGTTGTAGTATTCACGGAGGAGTTCCGGAAGAAGCTCAAATGTTAATGTGAGCTAAGACAAACACGACTCGCATCTCCGCAAGAGAGGACTGAGATGAATTTGCAATTTAGATGGAGATCTGTGTGTTTTACTGATGTCCTCGGTGTTGTGAGATGGGTCCCACGGGGAAAACCTGTACTCTGCCTGACTGTACACGAACTATTCACACAGAGGGAACCAGAAAAGAGAGAGTCAGGAGAGAAAGGGACGAGAAGAGTAGGAGAAGAGAGTGAGGGGAGGAGGAGAGAGATACAAAGAGAGGCTGTTGTAGGTGAATCCTTGCCTAAATGTAACACTTATTAGGCTATAAGATCACATTGATGAAACAAGGTTTAATTGGCCTAGTGGTGTACTCGAGCATGTATGATGTGGGATGTAAAGAAAGCCTTTAAAGAAAATCAAGTTGTACACAATCAGTAACGTTTGCTGGTCTGTAATGGGTAATATGTCATGAGTGCGTGGAAGGGCCATGTGCTGCTAGTTAATCTGCTGGAAAAACCAACCGTCGTTTCAGAGCAGAGGCTGCGTCGAGGAAGAACGACGACGAAGAGCGGTTCTGTTCAGCATATTGTGGAAAGAAATTTACAATATGTACAAATACTAAATGAAAATGTGAAAAGAAACAGTGGCCGCTGGATGCATATCTATATTTCTAGAATAGGCCTATCAAAATTATCTGTGCCAGATATGCAAAGCTATTTTGCAGAGTAGGGTTATAGCTTTAAACCATTCTAAAGATGGAAATAATTTGCATCAAATTTGTTGTGTGTATAGGCCTACTGTATATCCGTGTATAGATACTGTATATTTCCGACATTTTTCTACAGAGATTTTAACGTTTAAAGAGATGATATTTTTGATAATCTGTTGGACTGAAAGAGGCGATTTCAGAGATGGCCGTCATTGTCTTGTTATCTGTGGTTTTCGGCAGGGCATACATGGAGAATTTATTTCTATAGTGAGAGAACGTTATTTATATAAATAAGAAAAAAATAATCTAGATCATTGTTATGTGTGAAGAAGACTAGTGAACATGTTTAACACAGAACAAGCTATATAGATTAAACCAAATGCATTGATGTGCTTTGTCAGAGAAGGCATGAAACTGAATGACCGCATGCCCGATTCTTCCTCTAGTTTGTCAACACTGTGGTCTCCTATGCACACGACTGAAGGAGCTGTCGTTGGAGTATTGGAACGCACCCATCACTCCTTTGATCACTACCTTCATGTGGACAGATTGACACTACACCCCACCACATCTCTCGACTGAATGATTCGAGGAACGGATGATCACCAAAATATAAGATTTACATTTATAAATATCGTGCCCCACTCAACACTTCTGTTCCTTCTCTATATTTTGTGCATTACTGGACCCCTTTAATATGTGAATTACAGAATTATTTCTCGTATGTGTTGATTGGTTAATTTGTATAACTGTTTGTAACTGAAATGCCTGAATCAGTGATGACTGCATTACCTGCAATACCATCTTAATCTGTAACTCAGAGTAAAGAGAACTATTTGTATCCGCCTTTTCGTTCCTCATTGAAGCAGTCTAAGATTTAACTTTGTGGGATGGTAGATTACAGCGAGTGATCTTATAGTATATAGTTACAAGTAAATAGTGAATCGAAGTTAGTTACGAATAGTTTGCCTGTAAAAAAAAATACGTTTAAAATATAAACACATTGCAAATTGGTGAGTAGTTGCGCACTCAAAACTCTGCCCCAAAACATTGTGCGTGCCAGATGAAGCACGTGACCAATACGTGGAGGAAAAGGGGACGAGAGCAGGAAAAAGCTGGCGATCTGAACTGCTACGGACCGCAGAGGTATGAGGAAAAAGAACATATCGACACAAACCTACATATTACCTGCATCATTTCTCTTTTCTAAATAACAGAAAAGCAAAATGTTTACCGTGAACTCATAGGCCTATAGCAAATTAATTGAATTGTGCTGACGTTGGATTATTTTCACGACTGCCTGCCCCTTTAGTGAACAGGCAGTCTAGCTAGCGAGACTGGTAGGAACAACCTTGATTGTTTTTGTTCAGCCCTGTCTGTCTGTCTGTCTGTCTGTCTGTCTGTCTGTCTGTCTGTCTGTCTGTCTGTCTGTCTTGTTCTGTGCTTGGTTTGACTGAGTTGCAGGTTTTTATCAATAACGTAGAAGTATGTGGAAAGTATCAATGATTTAAGACCGCTAACGTGTTAACAGTTGTAGGAATAGCTACGCAAACGATGTGTCAAAGCTTGTGACAAACATAACGCCCACCTGACACTTAGTCATGCCACTGTTAATAAGATTATCTTGCTTGCTGCGATACTGGCTACAGTTCCTTTAATTCTTTATATGATTAAGGAATAACCTTGCCAGGCCAAGATCGTCTTATTATGGACGTTCGTTGTTTCATTTGGGGATTCTCGTTTTCAGTAGAGTGGTTCTGAAACACATCATCCCTGACACTTATTAGTACGTAATCTCGTTTCACACATTTCACTTTCACGCTTACCCTGCATAATATTGTCGCTATCTTCCCTCCAGGTTTAGACCACAGCGGAGTTGAGAGAGAGAGAGAGAGGGAGAGAAAGCGAGAGAGGAAAATATGCTGTTTTTGGGTGAAGTCCAATTGCCCAAGGGTCGTGGGTAAGCGGCTGAAGAACAACTGGATATGAGATAGAGATAGACTGGTGAGTACCGTCCTCAGATCCAGTGGTTCCAACTGGTATTCTGACAGTGGCAGAGTAGTTCTGGACGTGTGCATTTATGTGCTTGTCAAGAATACACAGAGAGTTGGGCTGAGGATAGCCAGCTGTGTATGACACTGTTACAGTACAGTACTACAGTCTAATACTGTGGAAGCCGCCTGTCAGTAGAAACGCATTGTGGAAATTCTGGAGAACAATTTCACACTGGCCCGAAGGCCAGTGTTAGTAGTCCTGCAGCTATCTCAGACACCACCTGACCTGATATGGCCCTTGTCCAGGTGACCAGCTCCACCTGACCTGATATGGCCCTTGTCCAGGTGACCAGCTCCACCTGACCTGATATGGCCCTTGTCCAGGTGACCAGCTCCACCTGACCTGATATGGCCCTTGTCCAGGTGACCAGCTCCACCTGACCTGATATGGCCCTTGTCCAGGTGACCAGCTCCTCTGACCTAGCGTTAAAGCTTACAAAGTCCGACCTGACCTAGCCTCTCTATGGAGAAGGGTTTAGCAGAGTATTAGACAGCAGATCACAAGGTCAAAGGTTCGAATTCCCCCCTAGTACGTCGCTTTGGATGAAAGGGTCTGCGAAATGAACACACACACTGTGGAGGTTGTGATTTACAAACGCACCTTAGTCCTTTGTGTGTTTTGTTTGTGTACAGTAGACACAGTCTGGTGGAGGAGCTGACAGTGTAAAGTTAACTGTCAGGTGGCCGAACGGTTAGGGAATCGGGCTAGTAATCTGAAGGTTGCCAGTTCGATTCCTGGCCGTGCCAAATGACAAAATTTAAATGTAATGTAAAATGTAACTCACGGTGGAGACCAAGTATATCCCCCTGTGTATCACAGCATGCTAGTGAGGTCAGACAAACACAGAACCAACAGAACACAGTCCCAGGGTGGGATGAGCACAGCTCAGCGCAGGTTCAAATCCCCCTCTGTACCGTTCCCCCTCTGTAGCCTTCAGCTCTTCCTATACATTAGCATAAAGAACTACAGGGCTTCCTCATTTAGGACGGCAGTAGTCTTGTTTAACCTGTTTTAGTCGACGCAATGAAGAGCAGGTTCAGTTGATGCAGTTCAGTTCCTATTGTTTGACCGGCGCAAACGCTGCCTGTCGTTCAGGTTTAATCTCTCCAGCCTGGGAACCCCGGGGGGCGCTGCCCCCCCCCGTGCGCGGAGAGGCCCGCCATGAAGCTGAACGAGGTGAGCCTGGCTCACTACGCCACCAGCGAATCGCCGCCGGACAAGACGGGCTTCCTGTTCAAGAAGGGTGAGCGGAACACAGCGTATCACCGCCGCTGGTTCATCCTGAAGGGGAACCTGCTGTTCTACTTCGAGGAGCGGGAGAGCCGGCAGCCGATCGGCGTCATCGTCCTGGAGGGCTGCACCGTGGAGCTCTGCGAGTCCGCCGAGGAATTCGCCTTCGCCGTCAAGTTCGACTGCGCCAAAGCCCGCGCCTACAAGATGTCCGCCGACAGCCAGGCTGCCATGGAGTCCTGGGTGAAGGCGCTGTCGCGCGCCAGCTTCGACTACATGAGGCTGGTGGTGGGGGAGCTGGAGAGGCAACTGGAGGAGATCCAGGGAGGGTCGGGGGGCGGGGGGGCGCAGGGGAGGTGCAAGCCCCCCTCCAGGAAGACGCCGGGATGGGCGGGGCGGTCCAGGTCGGGAGCTCCTGCCTCCTCCTCCGGCCTGGGGGACGTCCCCCCGGGCCCCCAGAGGGCAGGCAGCCCTCGCGGCCAGCTGGAGGAGCTGCATTCTGGGTCCGGCTGCCCCAGAGAGAACGGGGTGTCCTGGAGCAAGCTCCCCGCTCTAGCCAACGGAGCGGAGTGCCACTCTGCCTGCGTGCCGTGGGAGGGGGGCGGAGGTGGGGGGGACGGGGGCTGGGGGGACGGGGTCAGGCCCCCCCCGGTGCCCCCCCGGAGACGGGGTGCCTCGCTGGAGAGCCCGGTGTCTCCAGGTACCGGGTGCTTCTCCAAGCTTCACGACTGGTACGGACAGGAAGTGGACGAACTGAGGGTGGAGTGGCTGCAGGGCCAGTGAGAGGACAGGAAGTGGACGAACTGAGGGTGGAGTGGCTGCAGGGCCAGTGAGAGGACAGGAAGTGGACGAACTGAGGGTGGAGTGGCTGCAGGGCCAGTGAGAGGACAGGAAGTGGACAAACTGAGGGTGGAGTGGCTGCAGGGCCAGTGAGAGGACAGGAAGTGGACGAACTGAGGGTGGAGTGGCTGCAGGGCCAGTGAGAGGACAGGAAGTGGACGAACTGAGGGTGGAGTGGCTGCAGGGCCAGTGAGAGGACACGCACTCATGCACACACACCTGCATGCACACATACACACCTGCATACACGCACACATGCACACATACACACCTGCATACACGCACACACACTTGCATACACACACACATGCACACATACACACCTGCATACACGCACACATGCACACATACACACCTGCATACACGCACACACACCTGCATACACACATGCACACACACACATGCACACACACACACGCACACCTGCATACACACACACATGCACACACACACACCTGCATACACACCTGCATACACACACACACACATGCACACCTACATGCACACACACACACCTGCATACACACACGCACACACACACATGCATACACACACACATGCACACACACACCTGCATACACGCACATGCACACACACGCGCACACACATGCACACACACACACCTGCATACACACATGCACACACACACATGCATACACACACACATTCTTCCTTTTGTGCTTAATGTGCGCAGCTGTTCAAAATGATGCAAAAACGATTTTATGATCACATTAATTTTCTTCACCTCACTTCCAGGAGGGTGTAACGTTTTGGAGAGAAATGTTACAAACGAACGTGGGTCCCCGTACCTGAGAGGGTTTGTGTCTCGTCCAATAAACACAGACCTCTTCATTCTGGAACATTCTGCACTATTCCAGCCTTACTGAACGTAGCCCAACTCACTGTTCTTCCAGACTTGAGGTGGAAACTCGCTGATAAGCAGCACTTTCCTGGATGTTAAAGCCTCCTTTGGCTGATTTCGTTTGTTTTTAATATCAAAACTAATTTCTTTCTATGTGTCTGTTTTGTTTTTGATCACCTAAGAGAACTACAAAATGCCAGCAGCTCAGATCGCTGTTTTATATTGTTACAAGGTTATGTTTTTGTTGCTGAGTGTCTGTCTGCGCGGAGAGTACACGTTAATCTCCTTTGAACTTGTAGTTTTTGCGAGGAGGGACCATTGGAAACAACTCTTTATTCCTTTTCTATCTTTTTTTGATAACTTTCTTTTATTCGATTTTTTTTATACCTTTTATATTTTCAATTTGTGCCTTGTTTATTTCTTTTTGGCCAAAATCTCACCTTGGTGCAATTTCCTTACTTTGTGACAATGGTGTGACCCAATTGACCAGCTTCGATGCACCTTGCGCAGTACTGTAATTATTATTTTTCATTTTGTGCTTTTTGTTGATGTAAAAAGGTAACTGATCATTGACTAAAGGTTTTCTGATCGTGGGAGAGAGAGATGCAGGATTCTTATGGTACCGATCTGATGCAATCAACTGAACATGTGACACTGTTAAGGATGCGACCACATTCTGATAACCACACCGTTGTACTAAGAAGATATGAGACCTATTTGAATAGAAATGCATTCTTCCTTGCGTCTTTAAAGTGTAATTACAGAATGAATCGATTTGGTGATCGAATCAATTCTCCTTATGTTACTGTCACCAATCATGTCAATACAGATCAGAGATACCGATGGATGGATGAGACCAAGGAGTTATATAAACGTTTTATAATGCTTCTTACTTTGTGTAATGTGTAACGTTTAAATCTCTGTGTAGATGACCTTTTGTATTTAGAATCATTCATATGCGCCAACTTCACATTTCAATTGTGTATATTCGTGCCAAATAAGGGAAATGATCTCTTAAGTCATTGTTATTTATCTTCGGTCTTAATGGTCGAAACTCCTGATTATTACAACGATGCCTGTTTGTTCTACAATCAATCCCCAGTTTACCTTTATATACCGAATAAACTGCTTCGATTTAAGTGATCATCACTAAAGGGGTACTTAAAAAAGCCAATAGTATGAAAAAACAATAAACGGTTAATGTTATCTTCTGGTTTGAATGATTTGTAAAAATTGGTTTCCTTAGAAAGGACCCACAGCTGATTAACTTGAAGATTTAGTGTTATACTTTTAATATAGCAAATTACGGTCCAATTGTGCCTTCTCTTTAGATATTGAGGTAAGGCATTGCTAAAGTTGCCGCCACACAACCAAAAGAAGAAGAGTAATTTAAATCGACGTCCACCAGATGTCGTTCAATATTTGTTTAACGTGAATATTTGGGGGACTATAGTCGTTTTATGAAGTTGTCATGTCTCCTATCAGGTGCGCATCTTGCTAATTATATTATATATATATATATAGCCTAAGCTATATATACACACTGTAATTGTACACCTTTAGAGCATCCTACAGTTATTTTATTTCCATTTGTTTTAGCCTATTTTATCTTATAGAGCAATGCACAGTTAAAACAAAGGTATTATAACTATCGTTGACAGGTAAAACTGTTATTAACCTACTAATGATTAAAAGTCGGACAGTGAATCTCGCGAGAAATATATGAAAACTATGGATCAGATTAGTCAAATCTAACTGTGTACTATTTAGTCATTAATCTGAACCCATTTTCAGAGAACGAAAAATACCACAGAAACTCAAATACCGAGTCTGATATTATCAGGGACATGTATGACCTAAATATTTCCATTTGTCAAGGCTAAAGCGCATTTCGCAGGTCTGTAGGCTACATTTTGCACACTCGACCGCGGCACATTTTTGTCAACGGAAATGATGAGAGAGTCAGTAGTTCTTTCCGTGTCTGGGTTTCCTTCCTGAAACTTTGCGGAGGTCTGTTGCACTTTTTCAACATGAGAGAGACAGCAACGGGCTTTTTGGCTTGCAGGTACATTTCAGATATATATTTGTTGCTCTTGACCGACGTTTGTTTGGGTTATTTTAAATGCTTCACAACGTATTTCCGTTATGCGAAGTCCAACTTTTTGGTGTGTCGTCGTGAAGTGGGTGTCCGTCCAAGATAACGGAGAACGTGAGTAGGCTGCCTACACTGTTGTCAAGTGCCCGAGTGTCAAATGTGGTCTTGGTTCTGACCGTGCTTGCGCCTTGGTCTGGGAAAAAAAAAAAGGAAAACCATAGTTTAAAAAGTTCAAACAAGTTGGTGTACAGATGCAAGGGATGGTTTTTTTTGTGCATGTTGTTCTTGATGTTAAAGTATTTTTGGTTTTAGAAGCTATTTAAAGGGCCGTGCGCAATAGCCCCATTGCGTAGCCTACAGTTAGCGCTGTAGCTAATACGGCCCTCGCTTCTCTGGCTCAATTGACAACATGTTTACATCACAGAACACAACAAAGTGCCGCTATTAGTGTTATGCTTGTGAGCTAAGCATATCAGATGCAGGGTAGTCAAAGGACTTGAGCCGTGGCCAGTAAATGATGCAAAGTTGCACCATTTTGACCCCGCACTGCATTAAGCCCGCCCTCTCATAGTTGCATTACAACTCCTTATTAACAGTAAGTAAAAAAAAACTAAAACACTCTGTGGGAAAACCTCATTAAAACTACTTAATTGAGCTCAATAAATTGAAATACCTTCCAGGGTGTAAGTATGACATATTTTATAATGACTGTGGTGTGACCACAACCCATTTAGTAGGAATTGTGAATGTGATTCTGGGGAAAGAGCTGTGGGGGCTGTCAGTCCTGAATTGAATAATACCTGTATTATGGTGTGTGGTGAGTGTGTGTGTGTGTATGTGAGGATCAGCACGACTGTACTCTTGCTTTAGTTGTCCATTCATCCTGTTCTGTATGTGTGTTTGCGTAGGCCTGTTCTGTGTGTGTGTTTGGGTAGGCCTGTTCTGTGTGTGTGTTTGGGTAGGCCTGTTCTGTGTGTGTGTTTGGGTAGGCCTGTTCTGTGTGTGTGTTTGGGTAGGCCTGTTCTGTGTGTGTGTTTGAGTAGGCCTGTTCTGTGTGTGTATTTGGGTAGGCCTGTTCTGTGTGTGTGTGACAGGCCAGGCCGTAGTGCACTAGACTCCCTGCCCTGGACCTCCACTCCCTGCAGCCCTACGAGAGTCCCAGCACTGGTGGGAGACACGGTGACCCACAGACACCTGGCCTGTTCTAAGGGACATGGGGAGGAGAGGGAGACAGGGAGGGGGGGTGGGGTGGTAAGGAGAGGGAGATGGGTGGAGAGAGAGGGAGAGAGAGGGGTAGAGGGAGTGGGAGAGAGAGGGGTAGAGGGAGTGGGAGAGAGAGGGGTAGAGGGAGTGGGAGAGAGAGGGGTAGAGGGAGTGGGAGAGAGAAGGGCGTAGGGAGAGAGAGGGTTAGAGGGAGTGGGAGAGAGACGGAAGGGGGGTGGTAGGGAGAGGGAGAGAGGGCGTAGGGAGGGAGAAAGTGAGAGGGAGGGATAGAGAGGGGGAGAAATAATGAAGGGAGAGGGAAAGAGGGGGTAGGGAGAGAGAGGGGTAGAGGGAGTGGGAGAGAGAGGGGATAGGGAGAGAGAGAGACCACTGAGATTAAACAGCACATGTGGGGTGGGAGATGGGAGGGAGAGAGGCAGCAGCCCCTCCCTCTCGGGGTCCCCTCCCTCCCACTAGGGTACAGTGTGTTATGATGTGAACCAGTGATATGGGGACCTCTCTCCTGGTTAGCATGACTAGCAACTCAGGCGCGCGTGTGTGTGTGTGACCACAAAAACATACACACACACACACACATGTATTGCCTGAGGGCTTTCCGGTTTCAAGAATCAGCTTGTTAGACATTCTTACCTGTACATGTACACACAAACACACATACACACACATGGCAGGTTAGAATGATGTGGTAAGTGTCAGATGGCTCAGTGGTTAGGGAGTCGGGCTATTAATCAGATGGTCGTTGGTTCGATTCCTGGTTGTGCCAAATGACATTGTGTCCTTGGGCAAGGCACTTCACCCTACTTGCCTCGGGGAGAATGTCCCTGTACTTACTGTAAGTCACTCTGGATAAGAGCATCTGCTAAATGACTAAATGTAAATATAAGTGTGTCAGGCTGTCTGTGCTTTATTGAGGTTTATTTGATATCAGATGTTTGTTTAATGTAGCCGTTGATGTGTGTTTGAGGTGCAGGACGATCACAGAAGGCTGCCGGGGGAATATCTCACACAGTGTCACAAATCCTGGACATAGTAGAACACTACTGTTAGAACCAACTTGTCAACTTGCCTACGAGAACTAGGGTGTGTCGTTGGATGTGTTTGGTGTAGTGTGTGTGTGTTGGGACTGAAGGCCTAAGAAGAAGTGAGCTGTAGAAGTGAAAGCAGTAGGATACAGACCTCTGACGACATACTAGATATAAATAGACAATACTCCCTCTCCCTCTCTCTCTCTCTGTCTCTGTGTCTCTCTCCCACTCTCGCTCTCTGTCTCTCTCCCTCTCTCTCTCTGTGAAGTTTGTTATATTGGAAGTTCTTTGTCTTTTCTGGACGTGTTTTCGTACATATTCTCTCATGATGTCTAAACATTAGCTGTGATTGGCAGGTGGTGTTCTGACCGGGCGGAGGTGGAGAGAGCGGGGTCTCGGGGATAGGCCGTTTGGTGTGCGTTTTGCGTGGGTGGCATGGAAACAGAGTCCCATTTAGAGAGGAAAACTGAGATCTGGTGGAGTTAACATGGTGGTCAGACCTCCTCCTCCTCAGCCTCCTCCAGCCTCTCCTCCCCCTTCCTCACCTACCCTCCTCCAGCCTCTCCTCCCCTAGCCTCCTCCAGCCTCTCCTCCCCCAGCCTCCTCCAGCCTCTCCTCCCCCAGCCTCATCTACCCTCCTTCAGCCTCTCCTCCCCCAGCCTCCCCTACCCTCCTCCAGCCTCTCCTCCCCCAGCCTCCCCTACCCTCCTCCAGCCTCTCCTCCCCCAGCCTCCCCTACCCTCCTCCAGCCTCTCCTCCCCCAGCCTCCCCTACCCTCCTCCAGCCTCTCCTCCCCCAGCCTCCCCTACCCTCCACCAGCCTCTCCTCCCCCAGCCTCATCTACCCTCCTCCAGCCTCTCCTCTCCCATCCTCCCCTACCCTCCTCCAGCCTCCCCCAGCCTCCCCTACCCTTTCCACAGCCCCCTGGCCTGGGGAACTGTCTAGTTCTGGAGAGCAGGGGAAAGCTCACGGTTCAGAAGTCCATCCATGTCAGGTGCCAAGCAAGCTAGCAGGATTAGCAGTCGAAAAAGGTAGCAACAAAGACTATAAGCTTGCCTCCGTGGCTTAGATAATCCACTGTCTTAACATCTATCAATCTCTGAGTTGAAGGACTGGAAGCCAGTTGTTCACTGACACGTTCTCTAGCATTCCTCCTGGTTTATCAGGACCTGTGGCTGCCTGTGTTTTCGTATGCTAAGACCCTGGTCGGCTGTGGGAAAACCATTGTCTTGGCTAAAGGCGGCTCAGCCTATATCCAGACTTAGAGAGAGAGAGAGAGACAGAGAGGGGGGCAGACCCACTTAGAGAAAGTAGAGACCGAGTAGAGACAGAGAGTAGGGAAGTAATGAAAGGATTCCCTTTTGTTCTTCCTCTCATCCTTTCATTCTCTCTCTCTCTCTCTCTCTGTCTCTCTCTCTCTCTCTCTCTCTGTCTCTCTCTCTCTCTCCCTCTCTCTCCTCTGCATGTCTTTCATTCCACACGTCTCTGCTGTCTCTTGTAATTCACACTCCCTGTTATTCTCTCCAAAGATAATGACAGGCTCTGGCTTCCTGTTCTGTGTGTGTGTGTGTGACGTGTAAACCGTCTCATAAGAGAGACCCTGGAATTCTGTCCTGTCCTGTCCTGTCTTGTCTCTCTATCTCGCTCTCTCTCTCTCTCTCTCTCTCTCTCTCTCTCTCTCTCTCTCTCTCTCTCTCTCTCTATCTGTCTCTCTCCCTCCCCCTCTCTCTCTCTCCCTTTCTCGCTCTCTCCCTCTCTCTTTCTCTCACCCTCATTTTCAGAATTCAGGAAATGGTCTGTGAGTCGTTTGAGTTGTTTTGCGTCACAAGAATAGCAGCATTGTGTGTTGTGTGCTGGAGCTGGAGCTAGCATTGTTGTCTGTGTGCTGTCCCGGGTATGCAAACGGGTGCAGGGGAGGGATGGACGTAGCCATACAGCACCCCTGAGCGGTCTACACAGAGACCCAGCTCATCTGTGCTCACAACGCCAGCCTTTTACCCCGTCACAGCCGGCCCAGGCCCAGAGTGTGCGTGGGTATGTGTGTGTGCGCTCAGTGCATGACTGTGCACGTGTGTGTGTGTGTGTGTGTGTGATAGTGAGACTGAGAGTCAGTTCTGTTGCCAGGGCAGGGCAGGGTTTCCTGTGATTGCTACCCAGAGCAGACCAAAGGTAGCTGAGAATGAGAACAGACTAACCACACTAAACCAGACCCAGACCCAGACCAGACCAGACCCAGACCAGACCCAGACCAGACCCAGACCCAGACCAGACCCAGACCCAGACCAGACCAGACCAGACCAGACCCAGACCCAGACCCAGACCAGTCCCAGACCAGACCCAGACCAGACCCAGACCCAGACCAGTCCCAGACCAGACCCAGACAGCTAGTGATGGTGATGTGTTACCCTCTGACCTGTAGAGTAACCGTGAATCCCTATCTCCACAGGGGGAGGGGGGGGGCTGTGTTTGTGGCGTGTGGAGGATACAGACCTCTGACAATATAACAGATATAAATAGACAATACTCTCTCGCTCTCTGTCCCTCTTTCTCTCTCTCTCTGTCTCACTTGTGTCCTGTTAGGAAGGAGGGAGTGAGGATGGGAGGGTGGGAGGATGGGAGGGTGGGAGGGAGGGTGGGAGGGAGGGAGGGAGGATGGGAGGGTGGGAGGGAGGATGAGAGGTGTGCTGGGTTGGGCTGCATGGTTGGAAATGGGTCAACAGGACATTCAGAACGACCAGAGAGTCAGGTAGGGAGACAGCCAGTCAGCACGCAGGCAGCCAGTCAGCACACAGGCAGGCAGTCAGTACACAGGCAGCCAGTCAGCACACAGGCAGCCAGTCAACACACAGGCAGCCAGTCAGCACACAGGCAGGCAGTCAGCACACAGGCAGCCAGTCAGCACACAGGCAGCCAGTCAGCACAGAGGCAAGCAGAGCGTGTGAAGGTGCTGAGTCATGGCTGGCCATGCTGATAGAAACAAGCGTGTGGGGCCATGGAGGGTGATCCTCTGAGCATGCTCAGTGGGAACCTAGGGACGGAGCTCTGGGCATGCTCAGTGGGCACCTAGGGACGGAGCTCTGGGCATGCTCAGTGGGCACCTAGGGACGGAGCTCTGGGCATGCTCAGTGGGCACCTAGGGACGGAGCTCTGGGCATGCTCAGTGGGCACCTAGGGACGGAGCTCTGGGCATGCTCAGTGGGCACCTAGGGACGGAGCTCTGGGCATGCTCAGTGGGCACCTAGGGATGGAGCTCTGGGCATGCTCAGTGGGCACCTAGGGATGGAGCTCTGGGCATGCTCAGTGGGCACCTAGGGATGGAGCTCTGGGCATGCTCAGTGGGCACCTAGGGATGGAGCTCTGGGCATGCTCAGTGAAGGCGAGGGAATGGTGTTGCTTGTGGTGACGCAACATCACACCGTGCCAAGTCAGTCATGTAACACGCTCGTCTGTGACGTCAGTGTCCCCACTCTGCTCCACACACAACACTGAGCTGACAGGACAGAGGGGGAAAGGGAGTGTGTGTGTGTGTGTGTGAGCCTTTGTCTTGAGAGTGTGGGTGTGTGGGTGTGTGTGAGCCTTTGTCTTGAGAGTGTGTGTGTGTGTGTGTGTGTGTGTGTGTGTGTGTGTGTGTGTGTGTGTGTGTGTGTGTGTGTGTGTGTGTGTGTGTAGAGGTATATGGGTGTGTGTGTCGAGGAGTTTGTGTGTAGAGGAGAGAGTGTGTTTGTGTAGAGGGGTTGGGTTCCATTTAAAGGTTGAAGATGTGAGGTTGGAGATAAAAACTGTAATTTCTTCCACCCCGTCTGCCCCCCCCTCTCCTCCCCCCCCTCTCTCCTCCTCCCCCCTCTCCTCCCCCCCCCTCTCCTCCTCCCCCCCTCTCCTCCTCCCCCCTCTCCTTCTCTCAGCTTTGTGGTTTGTCTGATCTGTTGAGCCAGCTTCTCTCCACTTCCCCTCTACTCTCCTCTCGTCTACTTTCCTGTTTTCCTCTCCTTTCCTAATTTCTCCTCTCCTTTCCTGTCTCCTCTTGTCTCCTTTCCTCACTTCTCCTCTCCTCCTGTCCTCCTGTCCTGCTGTCCTAGTTGAGTGCCAGAGGATTATTCATTGTAAGTGGAGGAGCAATGAGAGGGGGAGAGAACTGGGTGAGGGGAGGGGAGAAGGGGAGTACATAGAGAAGGTATTCTTGCTCATGTGTTTGTACTCTTTAAAATAGAGAAGCGGATCCCTTACTCTGATACACACACTCACCCACACACACTCACACCCTCACACCCACACGAATAAACACACACGCACACACACACCATTGAGATATCCTCCTGATAGCCTCTCTCTGGCCTTCATTCAGCCTGAGTCTAATATAACCAGCCTCCCTCCCTCCCTCCCTCCCTCCCTCCCTCCCTCCCTCCCTCCCTCCCTCCCTCCCTCCCTCCCTCCCTCCCTCCCTCCCTCCCTCCCTCCCTCCCTCCCTCCTCTCTCTCTCTCTCTCTCTCTCTCTCTCTCTCTCTCTCTCTCTCTTCCCCCTCCCTCCCTCCCTCCCTCAGTAGCACGATGTGGAACAAGCCCATTATAGATTGGCATCTCATCTGATTTTGTAGTCCGCCCACTACCCCTTCTGCATTCATTAGAGAATTTTGGAGACTGGAGGGTCACGCACTCTCACACACACACACTCACACACACGTGCGTGCACACACACAGGTCCCGCGTGGATCCACAGTTAAAAGGATGTGAGACAGAGGAACCTCCGAAACCGCAAATCTCTTCCTCCTTCCTGCTGCGAGAAGATCGCAATCCAGCCAGCAGATGGTACAGCTGCTGCTGTGGTAAAACCAGGCCCAGAGTTCTGCTTTGACTCAGTCGTCAGAGCTCTCGCTGTGTTAGTGTTGCATCCTTCATTCAGAAGTTCTCTCAGTGAACAGTGTTGGGACGTTTTAGCTGGTGTTGTTTATGTTCATTTGCGTGTTTTTTGCTCTTTTCTGACTTTTCTTTTTCCTCTCCTTTCCTCCACCCCTCCCTCTCTCCTGCAGTGATTCTCAGCTGTGCTGGTTACTGCAATGAATGGTGACACTATCCATCCTGCCACAACCTCAGCTTCCCTAGCAGCACCCCCTAGAGGCTGGAGGGAGTTCTGCGAGCAGCACGCCATCACCACGGCCCGTCAGTTGGCCTCCCACTACCGGCTGTTCACCAGCGAGCGCCCCGACCAGGATGCCGTGTCTCCGGACATTCTCGCTCGCCACTTCTGCCTCCTCTTCCAGCAGCACTTCCACCGCGAGGCCGCCAAACTCCCGCTGGCACGGCCAGCGGTCTCGACTCCGCCCCCTCCCACCCTGCCCCTGCCCCCACCGTCCCAGCCGCCCACCGTGATAGGACGGCTACGCATCACTTCCTTCTCGGGGGCGCTGGATTACCGGGAGGCGGGGCGATCCGCCGGCCCTTCCCTCTTTGCTGTCTCCCCGAAGGCGCATCCTGGTCCGGGGGGGGCGGGAGGTGGAGCCGCGGGCGCCGGTCGTACGCAGCCGCAGTCAGGAGGAACTGAGGGCGGGAGTGGAGCGCCTCCCCCCCCGTCTCCCCCTCCTCCTACCCCACGCAGGTCACTCACTTTCCCGTGAACCAGATACGGCAAAGCGTGCGCCGTCTCTTTAAGAAAGAGCCCCTCCCCCAGGGCCCGCCGGCCAATCCCAACGGGCCGGCGACACCTTCGCCAGGAGACAGAGTCGGCGTGGCGACCGTGGAGGAGGTGAGGCCCCTTAGCAGCGCCTACGAGGCCAAAGCCCTTGGCTCCTCCTCGCCGGCACAGCACTTCCTGGATCGCCTGGCGACCCGTATCCGAGTCGGGAGCACGAGGCGCCGGGCGGAGGGGCAGACCTGGCAGCTCAGGTACCTGCTGGAGGATGAGACCATCTCAGACAGCCAGCCACACTGGCAACGCTGCCGGCTAAAGGTCAGGAAGACCAGAGACGGTCTGGGAGGAGGAGGTGGAGGAGGTGGAGGAGGAGGAGGAGGTGAAGGAGGAGGTGGAGGTGGAGGAGGAGTTGGAGGAGAAGGAGGAGTAACTGGAGGAGGAGGAGAAGGAGTAGGAGGAGAGAGATACCTGCTAGAGCTCTACGACCCCCCCAAGGTAATTCAGAAGCACACACACCTCTACACACACACACACACACACACACACACCTCTACACACACACACACACACACACACACCTCTACACACACACACACACACACACCTCTACACACACACACACACACACACACCTCTACACACACACACCCACTCTACACACACACACACACACACACACCTCTACACACACACACACACACACACTCTACACACACACACTCTACATCCACACACACACACACACACCCACTCTACACACACACACACACACACACACACACACACACACACTCTACATCCACACACACACACACACACACACCCACTCT